>NW_008751956.1:89358-97665 GCF_000715545.1 Opisthorchis viverrini
TGTTGGGTCGGTGGGGAAACCTACATGTGTTTGGGTCCAGCCTAGGGTCTAGTTCTTCTGGTTCGGTTCATTTGATGGTTCCTCTTGAACTTCGTTCGAAACTTTTGTCAGTCTGTGTGGGTGAGCTAGTGCTAAGATAGTTGTGTAAGAGGGATGCTGTGACCTTTGGTAGGTTGGGGTTTTCACTCCCCACCCCCGGTTGTTTTCTAATGATCCTAAGTGGATTGACAACCACACAGTCACGTGTCAACTCACCTTATCTAAGACCGCTTTCCATACGCTCGCTAGCTCCACACCCTCGATTCTGTTCACGCAGATTCTGTTCCCCAGATCTATTCTATGCCCCGTGCCTAAGGCATGTACCACAATCGCTGAGTCTTTGACCAGCGTTTGGTATCCTTCTGCATTCCCTGGTGGTTCGTTAATCCTTCTTTTATGCTCACCATTTCTGGTGTGCAATTCCCTGGCAGTTTGTCCTATATAAACCTTAGCGCAATTGGTGCAG
This sequence comes from Opisthorchis viverrini, assembly GCF_000715545.1. Lineage (NCBI taxonomy): Eukaryota > Metazoa > Platyhelminthes > Trematoda > Opisthorchiida > Opisthorchiidae > Opisthorchis > Opisthorchis viverrini. The sequence continues at coordinate 89,864 of NW_008751956.1, forward strand.
TTAATTTTCAACGGCTACTGTCCTCACCAGCCTCACAAGTTGTCTTTTAGCTTGGCCGTTAGAATATGGAACGTAAAATAGACGGTGGTGACTCTCTTGCGAAGCGAAAAACTGAGCACAACAATAGGCTGTGCAGATGATAGCAAATTCTAGCCTGCGCCAACGGTAGATAACGGTTTTGCGGTGGGACATCAATTCACCATGTTTCCTGTCATAACAACATCCATTCCTTGACACAATTCCCCTGTGAGAGCTAACAAAAAGTCATCACATATGCTACTCCAGCTTCCTGCGAACGAAACTGCACTTCAAGTGTCGGCACTAGCCCAATAAAATTATCTCGCATGAACAATTTCGGTAATACTCCTTCCGTGGAGCATGCCCCAATTATTCCTAGGGGTCATAACCCACATGACTCATTACCCAAAGCTGCCTGAGGCCACCACAAATCCACTGACGTTTGCTTGTGTGACGAGAACGGCAGACTGTAGGTCTTTTATAGTGACCAGCTGTAGTTAAACAGGTCACCTGTCAGCGAATATACACTCATATGCAAACTCATCACAAACGAGAGATTCAGCTGGGTTCCAGTTGAGTCTCTCGAAAGAACCAAATTAATTTGCAAATGAGTGTATATTCGCTAATTTCGTGCAATTTGGTTTCAAGTAGAACATAAGGTTGACGGAAACCCGGGGACTGCGCCTACCTGATGAGCTCCAAAAAGGGCGAAAACGGTCGTGGGCTGTCGACGGATTTTCAGCAAACTTATGAGAAGTACATTACAAGGTCACCTTTTAGCTGCATTCAGAGCAGATCACGTCTTGTAAATTGAAAAGATAAATACGAGCCCGTCCTTTGTCATCTTAGTTCGGAGGAATTGGAGCAGAACACTGCAACACATACGAGGAACTTTTAAACCACGAGGAAACTAACATACTGTACAGCTGGCGCGTGTTCCGTACCAACACAAACAGTAGTCTCAACTTGCACCAAGGGGCCTCGATGAAGTAGCACATGAACTTCCATTGCGTCCACCTCCGAATCGACGTAAAGGTAGGGTGGTGTAAGACAGATGCAAATGAGCCAATTGGACAGAATCTGCTTAAACGACTGAACATGGCGGGTGAACGACGTGTCAGACATATTGTGACCTTGCCTACACACGACCAGTGTAAGCGCCACACGTTCGGTTAACTATCTGCCAAAACTGGCTTTAGCGCGAACTAATTCTGGAGCCATAGAGTGGAAGTGAACAGCACTCAACGTTGCTGGAAGTGGAACACTGCTATATCAAGTGCTCTTACCAGTCGTTGTTCTGTTTGTCGAACTTGGCAACTTTTCGCGTCACTAACTGGAGACATCATCTGTGTACGGTGGCGATGCCTCGCACTGACAATAGCTGCTCGACCGGTGACGAGAAGTCAATTGCCGCTTTCGGAGAACGGGTCAACAACCAATGAAAGTTAATTTTTATAATATCTAGTCTTGTAAACCTGACACCAGGAAGAATGTAGGTTGACATGAATTTTATAGGGAAGGCGATAAGTAAATATAACGTCACTTTGAACTAATTTCGCGGACCGAATTGCACCCAATCGAACATCCGTCGTTCTAACGAATAATATCAACTAATCAATACAGTACTCACAAGAAATTTCAGTATTTTGCCCAAATGCTCCTGGTTCGCTTAATGCATGAGTTTTCTTTCAAACTGTGGGCTGCCATGCCACTCGAAGGAGGCACGAGAGCTGAGATAGTGCCGGGCTGGCCAAGCCTAGATGGGAGCAGTCGAGATGCAGAGGTTACACTCGAACCGCGGACATTCTGGTCGATCTCCAAGCACTGAGCCATATCGAGCTCTCCATTGCGAAATTCTCGCACAGCATTGCTCTAGTTATATGGAGCTTTTTGATATCTCATAATCTGACTTAGAATCAGATCCGCAGGACACAAGCGGTTCCGAGCTGCATCCAGCGAGAAGCATCGCCCAGTAAGCTGAATTTGAGTTTGCTCCAGCCTCTAACCGAATCCGCACCACCTACCTATCCACAAGATACCCATGCTCCCGCTTGTGCACTATATATAGTCATTGAGCAGTAACCCTTTCGGTGCTCGCTTTCATGCCACCCGAAGGAAGCACGAGGACTGAGATACCGCCAGGTTACTCACAACCATACAAAAGCAGTTGAGCTACCGAGGTTGGGTTCGAACCAAGGGCCTGCCGGTCAGTAAGTTCGCGCCTTAACTACTATCTCGAGCTCCGTATTGGGTGCTAACCATTTGGAAGCGCACTTTCTTGGGGAGGAACACGGTTCAACCAAGCTGGTTTATTCCATACGCGTAGAATAGGCAAACAAACATGGCTTCATTGATTTCATCAAAACAAAAAGCGATAGTAATCACTATGGTTTTGGTTTCGCCGAAGGACCACCTTCCGCCATGCCTTCAACAGGACTGGCTCCCTGGTCCGTCATACAGGGAATTATTAGACCATATCTTGGGAATTCAGACCACATCATGCATCCGGGCACCTGGGACACCTTCCAAACCTCTCGATATGAACATGACACATACGACAGCATAGCGGAAAAAAGTAATATAAACGAACCGTTTTGGGTTCGGGAGAGATCAGTGGTTAAGGCACGAACTCTTACTGACCGGACGGCATCCAGGCTGCCCCTATCTAGGCTTTGGCCTTCATATTGTTTCAGGTGGCTTGGCAGCTAGGCATCGAAAGGGTGTCACAGTTGAACGATAGTTATCCTTCTATTCATTTGAACGATGCCGCAAGAGTTAGAAATATGCTGTTTTATGTTCAATAGGCCAGTTTCATAGAGTGGATGAGTACGGCATGCGGTGATTTGGATGTGATCTCGGGAGGAACAAACAGTGGTTTGATTCGACTCGAATCGATTTGCGAACGAAAAACACGATTACTGACGAAAACAACAATACACCTGTTTGAAGAAAGGTTTGGTAAACAATCGGCGGGTTCGTTATAAGCAGTAGGTGTCCATATTCCGCAGATAACCAACTACCGGTCCCCACCTGTTTGGGGCTCACCAGATGGCCAATCGGACCAGCCAGCACTTCGACAGGACGTAACACTCACCAGCTTATCGCACAGTTCATTTCACGTGATCCAGTCTAGACTGGCTTTTCAAGTGATGACTTATCACGTGGGAGCCCTAACCTTATAGATTTTCGGGGAGTCTCGAAGTTACGAATGATATTTCATCCTGGAATCGAAGCTAATCGGTGCCGTAAAGCCAAACAACCTTAGCCATCCTCGTTAGAAATCATAAGTGGCCTCACGAAGCTTCGGGCCAACAAATCTACAATCTTTCCTGGGGCTGCAAGCACGTCGCAGCCTCAAACCACTGATTATCAACAGCGCAGCTATTCATTGGATGTTAACTTGCCCCTGACTGACGAGCGCACAAAAAAGAATGCCCGCCTGGCTGCCTATCAGAGCGAAGATGCAGCGTACAAGTCGCCGATCAAGACAGGTCCTCAAACAACTCTAGAAACATAACGTTGTACCAGCAAATCGGAAAATTCACCCAAAGCGGAGCAAAGGAGAAAAACGAAAATTCACGCACTTCACTCACTCCAATCCCATCCAGCGTGCGTAACACTGGGCTCATGCGATCGGTTACGCTTTCCGATTCAGCACACGAACTTGCCGGGTTCGGTGAGGGCTCAAAAGAGGGTAGCGAAGATGTGCTGTGAATCAATGATAGACAAGAACGGTTTACTGTCTGGTTATCGTTTACTGTGAATTACAGACAAAGCTAAACACAAGAACGCATGTCGAGACATCAGAACTATCTAAAATACCAGCAAACAATCGATTAGATATTCACGCTTATTAAGCCTGGAGCTGAACGGTGTGCTGCCTAGTCCTGAAAGGCGAGTTGTACTCACCAGAGAGAGAGAGAGAGCCGCATCACCTGTCCCTTGTGGATCTGGTACTGTAAGCAAGTGAGACAGTCATCCCAGACACAGACAATCAAGTCGGTCACAAATGACAACTTTCTCTCTCAGCATGACAAACTCTGTGGGAATCATGGACTGCAGCCGTACAAGAGGAAAAATGGTTTGGCGCGAACCCCCACTGGTAATTGCGACAAAGAGCAGCAAACGGCATTTTTCGCCCACCCGGAGCAACATCGAAGACTCGCAGAATAAATGTCCTGGTTTTCGGTTCCGAAAGTTGTTCTCAATCACCCAAAACGATGGATAAGTCTCGTTTAGTGAGCGTGTCAAGGCAAATAGTAAAAAAACAACCATGCCCTCCGGATCCTTTGTTTAACGACCCCTACAATACCAGTGAAAGGAAGAAGGCCTTCGCTACGGAGTTATTTATTAGAAAATGCCAACTGACCGGTTCCAGACTATTAGACAGGAAAGCATAACTCTCATTTGCATCTTATTTACAAAAACTGGACATCCATCTTCTCCTGAACGCATCTTCTTGAACTTCCTGGATATTCATTGACTCCAATCATTCATTGCTCAAGTTCAAGCAAAGGTTACAAAGCGACTCCCCTAATTCCGCAACAGATCTATCTCCCTTTTCAAAAGACGCAAAGCGAAATTCCAAGAACAACACATAATACTCGCATGCCTCCTCATCAGTAGTATCACCGTTACACCAGTACAGTTCTTGCTCGAGCGTGGCTGTCCTACATTAAGTTGCCAAAAGTTCTCTCTTATTAAAACGAGCCTCACACTAACGCCTGTTTCCATTTGGACCTCCAATCTAGAAAAATCTTCGCATCCTCATGAAACATTCAATTTGAAACTAATTTGATTTTGTTGCTTTTAACGGCCGAATACCCCCGTCCACCTGCCTAAATAAAATGACGATAACGACGAAACAGAATAGGTATGACGAGAAAAAGCAATTACGTAAGGGACAGACAGAAACAGGGACTTATGGACAGACAAGCATACAGACAGGCGAGAAGCAGCAGTGAAGAAAGAATGGGCGAATGAGCACCATTCACGAGTTTCACAACAAGTTGAAAAATCGTGTGGTGAATGAACGTGTGTGTGCGTGTCTGCATGAATGAGATCGCTCACATGTTGTCTGGACAACAAGAGCACGGGAAATTACGTCACGGGTTTAGTGTCGGAGTTGGACGGAAAACCCTGGAAATTCAGCGTGAGCAGTTGCGAAATTTTAACAAATAATTTTGTACATTTTCGCAGTTTGTTACTTGAGCAACTCGGCTCGGTCTGCATGGCGGATAGACCGATTACGGTTCGATCTTGAACCCAATCACGAACGCGGCAGTTTTCTCTGAGTACCAGACATCGCAGCGTTTTTCTAACTCGATTAGCGTGAATGTGGAGAGTTTCAATTATGGGGACACCCGACAACTCATCACCAATGTATCGAACAGACCAAATGCCATTACGTCAACAATCAGCGCATGAGCGGGATATCAAATGAACATCATCCAGTTGGGCAAAGGTGATGGCAGAAAGGCCACTCGATTAATTCTAACATTTAATACAATGGATGTCTTGCGTTCTGACCCTCAAGTTATTTCGAATTGATTTTTTAGACACACAATCGCGGCCATGCGAAATGGTTGGGTAATGAAAACCGTCCAGCTGTAGCACCCTTTCGGTGCCTAACTGCCATGTCAGCCGGAGGAAGCACGAGGGCTGGGATACTGTCAGGTTGCCCAAGCCCAGACAGGGGAAGTCGAGAGGCAGGGGTCGGGTTCGAACCACGGACCTTCCGGTCAGTAAATTCGCGCTCTAACCACTTGGGCCGTCTAGCCCCCAGTTGGGTAATGAACACCGCAGAGACTAACCTGCAGTTTTTACCCACAAAAGATGCGTACTTTGTAAGTGGACAACCGATAGATCTGATTTCGAGCACAGTAGTTATCTTATGGAGAAACCACATAAGTGCAGCAGCCTTCACCAGGGGGACGTTTCTTTTCAAATCACCTATTCACTGATCACAAAGTTCCTCATATTACACTACTGACCGGATGGTAGGTCCACGAGAGCGAGATGGCTCAAGTGGTTAGAGCGCGAATTTACTGACCAGAAGGTCCGTGCTTCCAATCCCACCTCTGCCTCTCGACTTCCCCTGTCTAGGCCTGGGCGACCTGGCAGTATCCCAGCCCTCGTGCTTCCTCCGGGTGGCATGGCAGCTAGGCACCCGAAGGGTGTTACAGCTGAACGATTATTATTATTATTAGGTCCACGCGGTCATCCTCTCGAAGGAATATCTGCTGTCTCAAGCAAAGTGAGTGACATTCATGGCTTATATTATGCCTGGTAGGTGGAGGAAATGACCAGTAAAGCACCGAATATCAGTATGACAAAGTGGACTGATTCCAACTAGTCTGTATGACGAAAGCATGCTGATTTGGGATAATTCCCGAAAACATCCGATAAAGAAACAAAAGTGAGCGGCCTCAAATAGATTCTGTGTTCTACCACGGTGTCCTTTGTTCAAATTAACTATAAAATCATTTAATTAAGTCACAGCAGCGGTGGGGGTGGGTGGTTGAAAGGGACCGATTTCCGGGCAATCTACCGCATCTACAGTAAAAGAAAATCGTTCAGCTGTAGCGCCCTTTCGGTGCCTAGCTGCCATGTCACCCGAAGTAGGCACGGGGGCTGTGATACTGTCAGGTTGCCCAAACCTAGACAGGGGAAGTCGAGAGACAGAGGTGGGGTTCGAACCACGGACCTTCCGGTCAGTAAATTCGCGCTCTAACCACTTGAGCCATCTGGCATCTACAGTGCAAAGCCATAAAATCGCATTACAGAAGGAGGTGTTACATGAAGGGAAAGTGAAAGCGTTATGTAGCTAACAGAACTGTCATTGTTCAACAGCTCATACATATGATGGGAATGCTAGAAGGAAACTGTCAAACTGGCAAATAAACATGGATTACATCACGCGATTACCTGGAAAACAAAACAAACGCAGAAAAACGTCCCTTTGATACAATCATAGCACAACAGGCATGCTGGTATCATGAGTTTCAGGAGTTTAGGATGTGCGCTTCGGTGCCAGAATTCAGGCTGTTCTTTTAAGATCCAGGGGCGTGTGTGACTGAGTAGGCGTTGCTAGGCGAGATGATCACGCAGGTGTTACGATTACGTGTGATGTGTGCGCAAACAGCGCAAAACATGGGAGAACGGCGAACACCTTTACGTTATTGCGTATCAAGTGACGAGTCACGCAGAAAAAGAAAGTGACAATCACACACGAGTCACGTAACGTGAGAAGCGGTAGCGATTAGGGATCCTTCTTTTATAAGTATGTGATGATTAAGTACGCGTTACCAAATACTGACGGATATGAGCGAAGCGGAGGAATAAGACCCAAGTAATATGGTACAAGTGATTTCTACGCTGTTATCCGTCCACCTTTGACCGGATTGGAATCCCACTACTTTCCCGACCTAAAGGCTAATGGTCAGGCTTCTGTGCTGCAATGATCCCGTTCAGCTATAGCACTCTTTCGGTGCTTAACTGTCATGCCACCAGAAGGCATGAGGGTTGGGATACTGCCTGGTTGTCCAAACCTAGACAGGGGAAATGTACGGAGGCCAGCCGTCCCTAATAACCGAGCATTACATCATTTGGACAAAAGTGTCACGTGCAAGACAACGGCCAAACGAGGGCATGCCCCGATTGGCCAGAATGCCAGTCAATCCGAGTCAAGCACCTTTGACTCGACGCTTCTCACCCCCTCACGGAGATTCTGACACGACCTTGTGGAACACTCTGTGACTACCCTATAAATGGTTGTAATGATT
>NW_008751956.1:98365-103685 GCF_000715545.1 Opisthorchis viverrini
GGGGGAGCATGCTTCAAAACTATCACCTTCACTGAGTGGCTCTCCCACTAACTGCCACAACTAAACAAATTGATTTCATGGGGTCAGAGTCTCTGTGAGCTGGAAAGGGACCTGGCTTGCTGCCTAAACACGGGGCCAAGTTCTGCTTTCGCTTGCCAGTTATGTCGGCCGGCATAGCCCGTCCAGTTTCATCATTTTATGTTGAATGTCGTCTTAGGCATTTGATAGATACAGCATAATGGCGATCTAGTGGACCAATTTTCCTATGGAAATGTGGTCCGGCAAGAGAAGCATCCAATTAGGGATGAGAAAACATGAACAAAGCTGTTACAGATATATCGAGCAGCGATATTCAGGGCTAATTAAGATTATCGACAAGTGAAAGTGCATGCTTGGAAAAAGATGTGATGTGTGGTTAAAGAGTCATTGCATGATGGTGGTCATCTTCATGTAATTAGACGAAGAAATTTCTGCAACAGACCCTGTTTTGAGTGATTGACGGAAAATTGCTTCAAAGTTCTTGTCCGAAGTAGAATTAGCGTAGCATTAGTGACTAAACCAAGCATAACTCACCGAGTGGGGCAGTTCACAGTACACGCTGAAGATCGCATCAAATCAGTGGAGTAGTGGAGAGTATTCCAGGGCCTCTGCGATGGACTAATCCACGAAGTTTTCATACCTTCCGATGATTCTGGAGTGGTGACAAAATGACCTGTTTCCCCTCCTTCCATATTGGTTTGCATCTGCTCGTTGCGGGGTAAGTGATGTGAATAGGAGTCGAAAGTATCTAGCATGTTCCGACACCCCATGGGGAAATCCTGTGGAATCGTAGAAATGAGCGGCGATAAGTGCGAATACCGAGAATCAGAAGATGACGGCTCCGAATCGGTTGCATCATTACGAGGAAATGGATGGGCACAGGAGGAAGTGACCGGTATGAATGGATCCATTGGGCAGTCTTTGTTAACCGGAAAAGAGTAGTATCTGTTCGTAGGGCAAAAGCTGCCAGGACTATGTTGGTCTCCGCCGAAAACGTTTGTCAGCAAGACTGACTGGAGCATGACAGTGGTAGCTGTGTTAGTACGCGGCGAGCATCGATACGAATCATTGGCGTATTGCAACAGCAAATAGTCTGAAACATGAAAAATGAAGCAGAATTGGTCCACCCCTCTATATTATACCAAACAGAGGAAGATAAGTACATAAAGATAGAACTCAATTATCGACCACCTGAAGGGCCATTTCGAACCGCAGAGGTGAGTTGGGCTTCACTTGATCACAGTTGCAGACAATTCTAGCCGTTGCTGAGTTCTTTCTACACAAGGTTTACCGCAAGTACACGCAAATGAGTAAATGTACTTAGCCTTCGAGGTGAAGCGGTAATGGTTGGTTCGGAACACTAATCATATACGCCCAGCGCGATAAAACCACTTACTTGCCGAATTCGGTTTCGAATATAAATCGTTTAGCTGTAGCACTCTTCCGGTGCCTAGCTGCCATGCCACCAGGAGGCACGAGGGCTGGGATACTACCAGGTTGCCCAAGCCTAGACAGGGGAAGTCGAGAGGCAGAGGTCGGGTTCGAACCACGGACCTTCCGGTCAGTAAATCCGCGCTCTAACCACTTGGTCCATCTCGCCCCCATTTTCGAATATAACATACTCCGATGCCATCCATGTGTTGTGAGTGAGAAGAGTTGTTTTCGGCGAAGTGAGTCTTTAAATACGGAGTCTCCGTGACCCTACCCCACTCTCGGCTGGAAACATTGCAAGAAATGGAGGCTAACCTGGATCAATGATATTCATGCTGTCAGTTTCTTTCCAGACTGTCTGATTGAGCGCTTGGAGGTGTAGGTACCTTAAAATGCCTGCGACAGACTAGTACCAAGTCCATTTGCAAACTAATTTGGCTTTGCGATAGACTCACCTGGAACCTAGCTGAATATCATGTTTGTGATGTTTCCAAACAAACCGAATGTGCTGCACCAGGCCGACTTATGTTTCAGTCGCTACGATATTCGAGAAACCGTGATACATGTATATTCGTAATGCACGACTCATAAGGTTGCTGAAAATTCGTCGACAGCCCACGACCGGTTTCGCCCTTCTTGGTTTCAAGTAGAGCATAAGATTGATGCCTACCTGATGAGCTCCAAGAATGGCGAAACCGGTCGTGGGCTGTCGACGAATCTTCAGAAACTTTACGAGTAGTTCATTAAAATTTATAGTACTAGGCCCCTTCCTCATACACTCTTTTCTCGTCCTTTCAATTTAAACTAAACTAAATTTCTGGTTGCGTAGCAATGGGATACCTGTGTCTCCGACGATGATGGTGAGGATGATGATAATGATGGTAAGCTATGACTAAGTTAACTCCCCATTTGATTTTATTCTTCCCTTCACATTGTCAGACATGGCCCAGTCGCGCCCTCAATGGTGCTCGTGCATTCAAGCTATTGCATAGCTATGCATAGCTCCTTTTCCAATCCCCCCACCTCACTTGACAGCCCCCTGACAGTGCTAGATTTATGCACCAAGTTATCAGCTCCCGCATGCAATGCGCAGCTACCTAGCCTTCTCCCCAAATCATCGATGAAAGAAACTGCGGCAGCTACAACCAGTGTACGACGAGTACAGCTGACAATGATGATGATGATCACAATAAGGCTTTCAAGTAAATTAAAACTGTGCGGTAAAGCTATCAGCTGTGTGCCATAGGCATATTGGTTTAAGCTGCTACAGTTTCGATCACCGGAAAACAAGAGGGTGCGGGTCATACAACCAAACCTTGCTTAGTTCGGGAACTGATTAGCTAAGTATTGAAGGCGATAGCTTTGATGAACGAGCATCACAGACTGCGTGATTGGGCTACTTCTGACAGTTTCATTAACCATCGGTGGAATGAGTCCCCGGGGCCCCATCCAGGGGGTCAGCAGTTGTTAACCCAACCAAGTTTATTGGTTGGTGTTCTCATACTCCTTTGCCAGGTCATACACTGCCCACCTCTTGGTCGCTTCCATTCTGCACAGGGATTGGCAGAAAGAACTTTGCGAGGCAGACGGCGAAACATATGTCCCAACCAGCGTAACCCATGAAGCGTAGGTAATCACCTATCGTAGGAGAGTTCCTTCTTCCTGAGATCATCTGGTGCACATCAGCATTACTAGTCCGATGTTCCCACCAGACCTGATCAATGCTTCAAAGACACCAATGGTCAGGCACTGACATCTTCCGTATGACCTCTGCGCATAGGGGCCAGGCTTTTATCCATAAATCAGTATGGATCCTTGTTAGGAGGACTACCTCCAAACGAACAAATCCAATTTACTAACGAGTTGTCTTGTATACTGAAACCTTGTTTCTACATTTCAGTCTCTCATTCAAACCCGTTGGATTGTTAGCTGTTTTTATATTCTGGTTCAGTTGAATTCCGTACCACGGAACGATCCACTTATTCACGGTATAACTTCCTCGAAGTTGTTTGCATTCTCCATTTAGGTGATCTAACGTGTCTGACTGATGTATTATCAAAGAGGATATAACACTGGCGATGGGAACCCAACGCGAACAAAAACGTGTCAATTTCAGCTGAGGATCTGAAATCAATCTTTCAATAGCAACAAGCACAGTCCGAACAATCGCAATTGCGACTTATTCAGTCTCTTACTCAAGATATCAGTCTTCAGACATCGGTTCCATCTCAAATTGGTACTTCACTATCCTTTGCCGATTCTATCTAAGCAACTCTTGCCGAATTTCTCTACGAACCAGCATCTGGTTTCACATTTGACTCATGGGTGCGGTCGTGGGAAGATACATTTCAGAATGAGTTTACCGACAAAGATGATGTGTGTAAATCCCATCACTAGGTCCGGAAACTTGGAACCCTCGAGCACGATCGGTTCACAAACTTTATGCTTCCCAAACACACAAAAAAGGCGTTCAGCTGTAGCACCCTTCCGGTGCCTAGCTGCGATGCCACCCGAAGGAAGCACGAAGACTGGTATACTGCCAGGTTGCCCAAGCCCAAACATACAAAGGATCTGAACTTTGCACAAACAGTGGAACAACCCCGTGAAATGTTTGGTGACCAACATTCACTTTTTAATGTCCGATACAATTGTCTCAAATTGACCAAGCGCGACGCCGACGATTACGTTACTTTTGCTGGTGTCGCCAACCGTGAGTGTGAAAAATTTCAATTGCAGTCCTTACAGAAGATCAGTTTAAGTGTCTAATTTTCGTTGCTGGTCTTCAGTCTCCGCAGGAATCAGATATTCGCAACGTTTGCATAATCTTAAACACGATACCGCAATGGCACAGCATACGTCACGACCTAGTAATACCAGTGGTGTCCCACTGTTACACATGAGAAAAACCGCCAACACCGCGTTGGTCTTGTGACGAGTGGCATTATGCACGTTTCTGTCCATTCAAGAAGCACCAGTGCCAGACGTATCATCGGTGGGGCCACAAAGAAGGTTTCTTCCGCACCCTAAAACCAAAAGAGCTTCGACAGTCCAATCAGCAACAGTCAAAAAGCAGTCGTGCAAGAAACGTCCGCAGTCCATATCTGTTTTTGCGACATTCCAAGTTGGATTGGAGTCTCGAAGGAAATACCTTACAGTTTCCATCAACAAAGTTCAATCCGTCTGCAGCTCGACACAGCTTCAGATATTACGCTGATCTCACGTTCCAATTGGGAGTTGATGGGAAAACCTGTTGTGTCACTCACGAATCATCGGGCCCGAAGTGCATCTAACATTAGCCTACTACTGACTGGCAAGTTAGCCTGTAATGTATCATTCAACAATCTACAGTTCCAGGAACTTGTCCTCTCACTGATTGTCCTAATATGAACATTCTTCGACTTGGTTGGATTGAGAAACTTGATTTTTTCAGTGTACCTTTATCATCTGTGTGAAGTGCTCTGAAATTTTCATCCTTATCAGACATTGCAGAACACTTTACTAACACTAAAAACAAAATTCAACACTGTCTCCCAAAGTGGTCTTGGATGCTTTACCAAAAACAAGGCAAGTCTCAAACTCCAACCTGATTCCACACCAATTTTCAGACCGAAGCGTCCCGTACCATTTGCAACTCTCGCAACCGTGGAGAATGAACTTTTTCGTTCACAGGAATCCGGAGTTATCCAGCGAGTAAACTATTCATCATGGGCAGCTCCCATTGTTGTGGGAGCTGGGACGAGATGGACCAAGTGGCTAGAGCATCATCATCATCATTGTCAGCTGTAAGAACCGCGTACTCGTCGTACACTGGTTGTAGCTGCCACAGTTTCGTTCACCGATGATTGGGGGG
>NW_008751956.1:104002-104140 GCF_000715545.1 Opisthorchis viverrini
AGCGCAACCTTGCAGTGTGATCAGTTCATCTATCGAAGGTGAGTTATTTCTCCCGAATACCATTCGACGTACTTCAGAATTGCTGATCCGGTTTTCCCACCAGATTCGGGCAATGCTCCGAAGACATCGATGGTCAAA
>NW_008751956.1:108169-120424 GCF_000715545.1 Opisthorchis viverrini
TGACTTAGCACAATACCAACCCCTGCACATCCCACCGCAGCAGCCTCTGGATCACCAGAGGTGCGTAGCCGGAAGCGAGTGGAGACTGACGGGGCGGTTAACTCAATCACTGCTTGCATCTTGAATTCTCGTTTCTGAGACACAGCACACATCAATGCCAAGCGAGTCCAGTGTGAGTGCAGGAGCAGCTTGTTGTCCTCGTTGTCCTTGTTGTACTCGAACGAATTCAGCAATATGGTTTTCGCCCACGTGCAGAGAAATGTGCATTTTTTCTCACCTCCATCAAATATCTTGGATTTGTTTTTGACGAATATGGTCGTCATCCAGACTCAGAAAATAATTTTGCCACAAAAATGTCAGGAGCGACAAATTTAGCAACCTTGTGCTCCTTCCATGGTGTAGTAAGCCATTACAGTTCATTTTGCCAGACAGGCATCGTGTTCGTGAACCACTAAATCGTCTTTTACAAAAGGATGTGCCTTGAAACTGATCACATTAGTGCCAGTTCGCTTTTGACAAAGTGAAGTCAATTATCAGCTCTGATCTACTACTCACACATCACAATCCAGCCCTGTAAACTACTGTTGTTTCAGACGCATCCAACCATGTTGTTGGAGCTGTCATCTCACGTTTTCCCCGACGGAAACGAAAAAGCAATTGCCCACGCAGCTAGATCCCGAACAATTACCGAGCGCAATAATGGTCAGATTGAAAAAAAGCTTTAGCAATAATCTTTGCCATCAAGAAGTTCCACAAAGTGCCCTATGGACGTCATTTCACGCCCATCACTGACCATCAGCCCCTTCTTGCTGTTTTCCGATCTAAGTGTTAACTATGCCCTTGACAGACAAACTCAAATCACATCACCACCATAGGCAAAAGTTGCCCTGGCCTTCCCATTCGAGAAATAATCTCACCTCCAGCCAGTCCATCAGAACTTATACAACTGCCCAGGCAAAAAATTCACATACCACGTCAATTGGCTCGTGTGCAAGCATGGGTCTTGTGGCACCACTTTTTACCTTGTAGGTGTGAAGCGCATGCGAAATCGTTATTCAAAATGCTTTGTATTTTCCATGGATATGAACCAAGGAGAGCAATATTATCAGCATACTCAATGCCTGTGAGCGAACTTCAAAAGACAATAACCGTTCAACTGTAACATCCTCTCGGTGTCCACCTGCCATGCCACCCGAAGGAAGCACGAGATCCGGGATACTGCCAAGTTGTCCAAGCCTAGACAGGGGAAGCCGAGAGGCAGAGGTCGGGATCTAACCACAGTCCTTCCGGTCAGGAGAATTTCAACTTCTGAAGTAGCGAAGACGGGCAAAGGAATTTTAAGCAGCACATCAACAGCAAAGTTGAACGCCAGAGAGTATCGTAAATGCGAAGAATATGAGGCTGGTTCCACGATGGTTACCACAGGACGTTATTGCACCCTCTTTGAAAACTGTGGTGACGGTCAAGGAGCTCCGTTTGGCTGGCATTTTGCAGGAAAATCCTCCATCTTTTGGGCCTTCAAAATCCACCAGCGTTCTCTGCCATTCTTCAAGCTCCTGTTTATCCGGTGTTTAGGGAACCTGCGTACGCCACCGGTCTCTCGTTGCAGGTATGGCCGTTCTGGTAGCAACGAGATCTGCTAATCTCGAAGATATTTTGTGTTCATTAACTCATGTCAGATGGCCTGCAAAAACAGTCCAAAAAGCTGAGAGCATCGCTTCTTTAACTCGACTCCATTCAACCTCCAAGCAATCTTCGTCATCGGCATGAGCATACGTTTCCAGTAGCTTTCTGCTCAAATCAGCTCGATGCTCTTCCGCCACTGAAACTTGTCGAGGCTGATTAATGGAGCTGCCCTCCTTTGGCACACGTAATGCTGGTGGAAGGCGGCACGATGGCAAAAGAGTCAAGTTGCGCACCCCAGAAGGAACGGTAATCCCTAACTGAGACTGTTCATTGGTAACTGATAGCCACATGGTCCGATTGAGTCCACGGCGAAATGGCTCAGTGGTTAGAGAACGAATTACTGACCGGAAGGTCCGTGGTTCGAACCCGACCCCTGCCTCTCGACTTCCCCTGTCTGGGCTTGGGCAACCTGACAGTATCCCAGCCCTCGTGCTTCCTCCGGGTGGCATGGCAGCTAGGCACTGAAAGGGTGCTATGGCTGAACGATTTTTTACGACTCTCTTGTGGTAGGTGGTTTCCAAGTAAAACGATGTGAGGGTTTGTGTTGGAAGTCAGTACTAGTCAGGAACATACGATGATCTGCACACAACTGAAGAAGCCGCTCCCCATTATCCGTACGTTCAGCATCGACTCCAGTTCTACGACCTAATTGTGCTTCTTCCGAACTTAGTCGGGCATTCATAGAACCCGCCAGGATTACTGTATCTGTTCTTCTTGCCAACTGGGAAAATCGTGGCAGGTCTTGATAACACTCGTCCTTCTCAGTTTCTGAACTGCAGTCTGTTGGGGCGTATGCTGATACGATAAACAAATACCGTTTACCAGATCGACCTGCGTTAATCTTAATTGAGACCGAAAATCACACAGCACAAAGGTGACTGTTTACTGCAATCTAGCCTAGTAAGGCGCCTTCAGCCTTTGGAATGTGTACAACTCCCACACCGTAGATACCACAAGCCATTGCGTGGGAATCACCAGATGGCTAAAGAGTGAAATATGAAACATCTGAGCTCGTCCTAAGCGGCTTGAGGAGCACGACCGAAGTGGGGTCTTGTATACGTGTTTCGGGGACAAAACGTACATAGTTAGGGACGGGAAGCAAGAGATGCCTGTTCTCCAGTTTGGCATAGAGTACCAACGCCAAAGGCTGCCAAGTTGACTAGATATTTTGAGGTTATTAACTGATTGTTTTGGTTTATTTTCTGGGCCATTATAGAGACACGGGATAGTGGCTAGGAGATTGGCAGATGGTTTGATTGGCTGCATGGTACGATGGGTAGGGAGTGTGGGAGGCTGGTGAGTAGAGAGCTGCAAGGGCAGATAATACTTCCCGGTTGCCCAGGCCGTACTAAATAATGCGCCGGCGGTCACGGTCAACCGTTGGACGATCGGAGTGTGTGGTTTATAGGGCCGACCTTTTCTAACCTGTCCTACCCGAGAGGGAGGCAGTATCGCTACTTCCATAAATACGGACACACTGGATGTCTTGGAGAAACAACTTACTGTCTTTACACTCCTGTCATAGAGGACAGTACGGCTTTACGTCCAGAGCCTAGGGAGGATTACTTTTAGACTATCCCCACCTGCGCAGGTTCGGCTTTTCGCCTGGACCTAAAAATGGTAAATATCTGCGGTTGAACACATCGACTGACACCGCACAGAACCCAACTCAATGGTGCGTTTGCTGTCCTTTTTGTTAAACTGTCTACCCATTCATGTGAGAGTTTGTCGCAGAATTTTCCGCATTTTTGAAACGACAATTGTCTCTGTAGGCATATTGCCTCCTCTGGGCCCAGTACACTATACACAATATATGAACGGGTGATGCGGGTGAGAATGTGTCCAAGGGTGAGTAAGAAGAGTCCGGGTTATCGAGGATAAACAACATTTTACTTGTCTAAGAGTAAGCATGGATGAGCTTAAATACATGCAAATGCATACGTAAAAAATACATACAAAGATTCAATACGGGTAAGTAGGGTAAGTATAATATTAAGCAGACAGAAATCATGACATCCACCCCGGCACTGTTTGAATGGACACGTATGTACTGAGGTAGACAGGGGGAAAATGTAGTGAGTCAGGTTCATCTCTTTCTCAAACTGTAAGGATGAACTCGTCGCTGTTTTTCTAGAATTTCAGAATGGCTCGATTGGTCTTCGGAGGACGGTACCGAGTGTTCAGGTGCTGACGTTCGGTTGTTTCAGTTATATCTGCGTGTTCGATGTCCCTACTGAGAACGTCTTTAGTTGGACTAGACGGCGAAGGGACACGGTTTCGACTCTTCCGTCTAGATGAGCAATGTGTGGGGTGAAGTTCAGAAGGTCGACTTATTCTACCAGTGGTTGACACTTGGATGATCCATCATCTTGCTGCAGCAGAACTGGTCCAGGGGTGGCCAACCACGATGGTAACGATATTCCATATGTTCAGCGACGTGCGTATTGAAACAAACGTTTGTGTGGAGTACAGTTACAGGCCGTACATAACAGTGATCAGAGGCTGTGTAGAGCATCAGAGAGTACCGAATCCCAATAGGAAGATGGAAGATTGTGAGATTTCAACGCAGAGCTTATTGTTTGCCAGAGAGTGCCGTCGAGAAGCTGAACATGACTGTTACACTATGGGTTATAAATCGATCTATGACTCATAGCAACACCTTTCTCCATGAGAAAGCTCTTGAGCTCAGACGATATGAACGATGAGTCTCTGTCGGGATGGATATAGGCTGGCATTCCGAACAAACAGAAGATTTGTGAGTCACTCACTTGCTCAGGTTATATCCGCACATACGAATTCAAATGGGAACCCTGAGAACTCGTCAATTACGTGGCAGGGGACCTTTAAAATCCAAACTCATGCGATCAAAATGTTATGTTGCTTTCATGAGTCTACCAGAGTCCTGGCTTCAGTTCGGTACACAGTTTACAAGAAATAACGCGCTTGACATCGTCGACGGAATAGGAGAGATTATTGTAACTCACAAAATGAAACATACGAGTAGTACCTGGATGGCAGAGGGATTTATGGAGCTCTCCAAGTTAGTTAGTGCTTCCTGTGGAAGCACATACGTTTCGTGATAGTGTCTGCGACATGATTGCCCTTGCCAGGTCGGTATATGACATCATACTTGTACCCAGACACGTCAATCCTCCAGCGTTGTATCTAGTCGTTTTTCACCTTACCCTTCTGTCCACCGCCGTATATGAATGTGACTGAACGCTGATCGGTGATTAGTTTTAAGGGTCTTCCGAGTAGAGATTGCCGCCATTTCCTGATAGATTCAACGATAGCGCAGGCCTCCTTCTCAATGACACACGCAGCAGAAGTGACCGCGTTTACCACACACACACACGGCTTCTTGAGTGGGGCACTTCGAATGAGGATACCTACCATAACCACAGAAATAATAATGGTTGAACGGATTTTACAGAAGCAATGGTCGGATCAACACGTAATTCGGGATTCTGTGAAAATGGCGGAATCGTAGAACAGGATATATATTGTCTACTAAAATATGCCCACGACTGTTTGTGAGCCAACGCGAGGGATCTAGCAAGCTGATAGGCTTGGCCCAGAGTAAGTTCGCTCTGTGCTAGAAGTTTTTCGCGGATGGACTTGGAAGCCGGGTCGTTAATTAAAGCATCACCCACACACCTATCTCGATATTCAGTTGCACCTACTGATTTAAACTCGCAGACTTTGGCTAATTATATCAGTTTTCGTACGACCTGGTCGGTTGTCTGTCCTCTCTCTTGCTTTTACATACAAGATTCAATGCGAGTATACAGGATAACTATAATAATAAGCAGGCAAAATCGTGATGGCGGTATTATATAACGTGTTGATTTTCGGTCGCTTCCTGTGGGGCTGTTAACTGCGGTTTCTCCAGAGCTTCCCCCGTCGTTTTGGGTCTATGAGTGGTGGGACTTGAACCCGTGTTCAAAATGTACAGCACTTAGTACATACGCAGTGAACCCGACAAATGCTGCAACCTTGCGTATATCCATTGAACCGGTCTCCTATTGGAGAACACGAGAAAAGTAATGCCATTCGCAGCAAACGTCGCACCGTCATCACACGTCGTCATCCGTTGATCGAATCAAGGTCCCACACAACGCAGTTTCATGTCCGGTGTACGGATGCTGCGTATGGTGTTCGGAGCTGACATAGGGCCAAGTCAGTGATCCTCAGTCCTTGGCCCTTCTGTCGAGGACAGTAGGCCGTTCACCACATCACAGCGGGCGAGACAGATTTACCGGGCTGCAGTCCCTCATCACCATCATCCCATCGCGAACAGACTGGACCCTAACACGGTGTGACGGTTTGTGCACCTACATAACCCATCGAGCTATACTGGCAAATGTATGTGTGACCTCCCCAGAACCTCACACCAGGTTTGTAAACGGGTAGATGCTTGGCTGTCTCTTGGTCCTCCAGGTTGCGGATGGGAACGAGGCTGGTAACTTGCTCCTTTACTATGTAGATTATCCAGACGGTCTTGCACTAACAATTGCTGTCGCGCGGGTGGGTTTTTGAGCCGAAGGTTTTGGCTGGAAACTCTGATTGTCCTCCTGTCCAGGTGCGGGTGCCCTGATAGTATTTCACCCCATGTAGAACCATGAATAGCACATCCGAAAACAATCTCATGCCACATCGACCCGTCACATGGTACCATTACTCGGGTCATTTCAGTAACTGCAAATAGCAGGATAAACAAAACAGACTACTGCTGACGCCGTAGATGTTACAGTTAACGGCGATGAGTGGTAAGCGGGCCTGTTAATCCCTAAGAATGGCCCTAGAGAGATGTCTTTGGGATCTGAGAGGTCGGAGGAAGGAATGAGTGGAGGCGGCGTGAGCCAATTATTGATTGTCGCTGGTTCACCATCGTAGGCCCGGATCGCGCGCTCGTTCGTTAGTCTTTCTCGTTGTCTTTTTCATGGGTGCGCGAGATACACACGTCCTGTCTAGCCATCGAGAAGCCCTCAAACGCTGTGTGGCAAGCTTACTAGAATCACCGAAACCCTGCAAGATGCTGGGCGTTAATTTTGTGAAATTGATGAACCAACTGGATCCAAGCAACGGATCTCGAGCAACACTCTAAAATTGCTCGAAGCTCTGACACGTACACCGCATGCTCAAGAATACGGTATGATTCGATAAGCCGTCAAACTTCTGATGGAAGAGACCATCTGCACAGATCGAGAAGCCTGGTGGATACAGAAGACTGAAAAGAACGACGCGAAAAGTCCTAAGAATCTGCGTAAAGCGCTTCAGCTGATACGCGCAATGGGCGCAGGGCTACTGATAACAACGCCAACTTATCTGTAAAAAAGCACCTGGGTCATTCTAATAGCAATCTAACTGGCCAAGTGTGTCTGCTCAGCCACATTCCCAACCTGTAATACAGCCTCGGGGAGTCATCGCGACATGCTGAAGCGTCGTGCAACTCTGTGTCGGTCCTTTGCTTCCTGCTTTGCTCACTATAGTGTATCAGAAAACACGATAGCTTCAGACAGACCCTTATGGAGACAAAGGAATGTTATTACAACCGTGTTTATAGGGTCACCACGGAACGCCGCACAAGGTCGTGGTAGACATCCGTGAGGGGCCGGGAAGCGTCGAGCGACATACGCTCGATCCAGATTGGCCGACATTCTGGCCAATCAAAGCATGCCTTTGTTTAGTCCGTGGCGGTACATCCATCCCATCGAAGTGATGCTGGGTTATTAGGGGGCGGCTGAGCCCGAACACCTCTTGCTTGAAAAGACTGTTCAACCGAACAACTCAACAGTGGCGGTACGTTCCAAACCGACTTCGTTTCTGCTTGTGCAACTTAGTGAAATAATTTCGCTAACTAATCTGTTTACAGAATTAACACTGGTCATCATATTGAATTTTTCATTCTAACATCACCGTCGCCTGGGGACACTATTTCTACGGTGCACCCGCCTTCAATATCGAGCTAGGTCATTGACGCGTGCCCAATCATTCCTGGAGCGGACCTAAGATCGAACCTTCAGAGGAAGGCTTTTGCTGCTTCAATCAAGGACAAATTTTGAAGGTAAATTTCAAAATTTCAAATCTTTGGCAAAGTAAATTGGCAATAACTCGGAAAATATATAGATTTGGGAACAATGATGTCCACAACACCTTCCCCTAGGTAAGGAAAATCAGTGACGAGTCTTTCTGGAGATCAATTTCAAAGGGGTCATTTGACGTCGACGGCGGTCTGTTCAGCTTTCACGGATTCACGGATTGATACACACTTTGGAGATGATTGGGTTCTCCAGCTGATGCCTTCTGTGTCCACGGCTGCGTTGCATCAATTGCGATTATCTTGAGTATTCTCCCTCGTGTTGTATTATCAGACTTCCTGACGTATGGGAGTGTACGATGAGCTCCCCAGAAGCTCCCCTACACCAAGTGGTGCCATTGGCACTCAGTCTCCCCGTTCTGGTTTAACTTCGCGAGGAACGAGATAATCAGACGAAGCTGGAACTTCTCTAAAATCCTGATGTTCAAGTAATTTGTAGCAAAAAGCTTCTTGATCTGGAGTATACGAGACGCATCGTCCTTATTTTCGAAGGGAAGAAATTTCGGGTTTCTTGAATGAACTGACCAAAGTCATCCCGTCCTTTGATATGCGCTTTGCACCCACAAAGTATAAGGTCATGCTTGTGGACATGCAGACACTGAACATGCCACTTACAATCCGTGAAGGGGAACTGGAAGTCGCGGGCCGTTTTACGTATCTTGAAAATTTGCATCAGACCTGACTGTAGTGTGACAGATGGGGTCAGTGCACGAATCTTCAAGGCTTGTGTCGCGTTTGCTAATTTGAGACATCTATAGCGTCAGAGCGGTTTATCTCTGAATCTCGAAGGGACCTGTGTATAAGGCTACAGTGCTTGTTGTTTTGTCGTGTGGCTGACACTTGGCCTGCTCGAGCAGCGGGTCTGAGGCGTGGTCTCAAAACCATAGCTCGTGTGGGTTGTAGGCTGCGAGTCCGTAACGAGGCAATCAGAAAGCGAGTTTTTGGTTGTGCAGTGAAGCCTTCCATTAAGGACTGTGTCCGGCGCCAGAAGCTGTCTTCTTTGGGACATGTGTTGCTTATGCATAACCATCGGTTGCTGAAAAGTGCTGTTTCCCTAGCCCAACTCAGAGCGGCGAAAGCAGAGAGGTAGCCAGACATTGAGCTTGGAGAGAGCTGTGCAAGCGACTACGAAACTTTTGGGTGTCAACGGTGCTACTCGTCTTCCAGGTTAGGGACCGCGTGATCCCCACTGCGCCTGGTTGGAGACACTGGGAGGCACGGCTATCGACCGATGTCGGTGGCGTTTTTGTTTTAAATGTCTATCTAGATTGCCTGAACGGGTTTCAGGAGGTGTAGGCACCTCGAACTGATTCTTTTAAGCTAGCACAAATCCCTTCCACGTCCGCCTTTATTTTTTCTTCACAGTAAGGCATTCAACTAAATTGGTTGATGACTGATCAGGTGGCTGTTGATCTGTTCGCCAAGTTTGGCAATCGATTCCCAGGCGTTTCTTAACAATTCAAGGAGTCATCTTCAGTGCGCTGCTGGTTAGATAGTCCCTTTTTTAGTGCATGCGCTTATTTAGTTTACATAAGACAGCCTTTGCGCTGTCGTTGACAGCCATCCTACTAAGATTCTGGTTTGTCCCATCTTTGCATCATGGTTTGTATTTCTTGCTTCCTAAGGTAAACCACTGTTCAAATTGCCGTTTGTTTGTTGTCTCTTCAGGTTGCCCGTTCGTGCTCTGTATTGCGTCGTGGTCGGCTTCTCTGGTGTTTGAGTGGTTTGTGATGTACCTTTTATTTTTGGTAGTTTGCAGTTCTATTNGGTTCATCTCTGAATCTCGAAGGGACCTGTGTATTAAGCTACAGTGCGTGTTGTTTTGTCGTGTGGCTGAGACTTGGCCTGCTCGAGCAGCGGGTCTGAGGCGTGGTCTCAAAACCATAGCTCGTGTGGGTTGTAGTCTGCGAGTCCGTAACGAGGCAATCAGAAAGCGAGTTTGTGCAGTGAAGCCTTCCATTAAGGAATGTGTCCGGCGCCAGAAGCTGTCTTCTTTGGGACATGTGTTGCTTATGCATAACCATCGGTTGCTGAAAAGTGCTGTTTCCCTAGCCCAACTCAGAGCGGCGAAAGCAGAGAGGTAGCCAGACATTGAGCTTGGAGAGAGCTGTGCAAGCGACTACGAAACTTTTGGGTGTCAACGGTGCTACTCGTCTTCCAGGTTAGGGATTGCGTGATCCCCACTGCGCCTGGTTGGAGACACTGGGAGGCACGGCTATCGACCGATGTCGGTGGCGTTTTTGTTTTAAATGTCTATCTAGATTGCCTGAACGGGTTTCAGGAGGTGTAGGCACCTCGAACTGATTCTTTTAAGCTAGCACAAATCCCTTCCACGTCCGCCTTTATTTTTTCTTCACAGTAAGGCATTCAACTAAATTGGTTGATGACTGATCAGGTGGCTGTTGATCTGTTCGCCAAGTTTGGCAATCGATTCCCAGGCGTTTCTTAACAATTCAAGGAGTCATCTTCAGTGCGCTGCTGGTTAGATAGTCCCTTTTTTAGTGCATGCGCTTATTTAGTTTACATAAGACAGCCTTTGCGCTGTCGTTGACAGCCATCCTACTAAGATTCTGGTTTGTCCCATCTTTGCATCTTGGTTTGTATTTCTTGCTTCCTAAGGTAAACCACTGTTCAAATTGCCGTTTGTTTGTTGTCTCTTCAGGTTGCCCGTTCGTGCTCTGTATTGCGTCGTGGTCGGCTTCTCTGGTGTTTGAGTGGTTTGTGATGTACCTTTTATTTTTGGTAGTTTGCAGTTCTATTTATTTCAGTTTCGAATCCTCGTTCGGCTCCGGTATTTGTGATCCTGGAGTTTTTGTCCTCAGAGGCTGGTAGACAAGATCGATCACAATGCGTTTGTTTGTTGCTCCATTAGTGGAGTAACACGCCTCCATGAACTCGCGTTCTTTCTTTGTTCTTTGCTGGCCCAGTATGCTGACGTTATTCTAATCGAATTTGTGTCCTCCATTTTCGTGTGCAGAGGTGAGGGAGAGTTGGTCGTGTCTCCGAGTGGCGAGCTTGTGTTCGTTAACTCTGGTTGACAGTTACCTTCCTATATGTCCCACGTAGTGTTCTTCACAATCGTTGCATTTATTTTTGTAGATTTCTTCTGTCTTTTTCAATGCAATAAATGTCAATTTGGTCGTGATCATGACCTTCGCAGAATATGAATCCGTCTGTGGGCAAATGTGATTGCATGCTGTCGTAGTATCCTTGCGGTCAGCTCCGAAATTTTTTTGATATATGTTGCTGTGATTTTGTTGCCTGTGCTTCCGGTTCTCGAGTTGCTTGAACTGCATTTTCTCAGACATCTTCAGACGAAATACACTGGGTAACCGTTCCTTTGAAAGATCCTGTTTAAGCGTTTCTTTTCCTTTAGCTTTAGGGTCTACCGTGTTTCAGTGTTTCAATTTGCTTGAATAGTCTCCGAATGTAGCATTGTTTGTGGTGGTCTAGCTGGTTGTCGTGGCAGTCAAGAAAGTGATCCGCATGTGTGGCCTTTCTTTAGAATCCGATTTGCATTTGTCCATCCGGCAACCTTGTGACGAGGACATCTAAAACCGCCAGCTTGTTGTTGTTTTCCTCTATCATCGTGATCCTGATGTCACGTTTTTGGGTGAACTGACCAAGGTCATCCCATCCTTTAGCATGCGCCTTGCACCCGCATTGTGAGGTCAAACCTGTGAACAGGCTCTCACCACACATGTCACTTACCATCCAGGCAGAGGGACTTGAAGTTATGGAACGTTTTACGAATTTTTAAAGTTGTATTAGTACCGATTGCAGTGTGCAAGGTAAGTTTAACGAACGAATCTGCAAGGCTCTGGTGGTGTTTGCCAATATGTAAAAACTATGATGACAAAAAGTTATATCACTGAATCTCAGGGGACTGTATCGCGCTACGGTGCGGGTTGTGAGACTAAAGCGCGTCGAGCGGCGGAACAGAGACAACTTCTACAATTGCTGTCTCCCAGCCATAGCTCGTGTGAGTTGGTGTCGGCGAGTCCGTAACGAGGCAATTAAAAAGCAAGTTTTCTTTTAGGTATCGGAATTTCCACTGAATAACGTGTCCGGCACCAGAAGCTGCGTTCGTTAAGCCAGAAATAAAATGAAAATAATAGAATAAAATCTCACAAGCTTGTCACGCCACTGACCGTATCTAGGTGGTCACAAAATTTACTACCTAAATTGTGCTAAATGTACGCTTGCTTCGTGGCAAACCTCTGGAGTTCTATCCATAGCTTATTACATGGCAAACTTTTAGACTGGTTCACGCCGACTATTGAGGTCATCCTGTTGGAAGCACTATGCTTTAATCGTTATTGACGCACAATAACGTTGCACAACATCCCTAGTCGAGCGAACTTGTTGAAAATTTTGTTTGTACACTAAAACTTGTGCATGCTTTATCCTCTTTTACTTCTTTTCTGGAGTTGGACCGCGAAATTTATAATTTTCTAATACAATACAGG
>NW_008751956.1:120468-125330 GCF_000715545.1 Opisthorchis viverrini
AAGTCTCGCGACCGTATCTAAGTCCTAACTGTGCCGAAACGGCTGATGCTAGTCTGTTGAATGGTACCTAAAGAAGGTGCAGAAAAATACATTCCTCACAAATATTGCTTCGGATGTTCTCTATTGTTACGGAAGACACGTTGATCAGGTTCTGTTTGTCGCCAGAGGCCAGTCCGTTGACGGCATTTGTGTGGCTTTTAATTCCGGTGTATCCCATCTGGATGACGTTGTTGTGACCGAACAAAACATTTTCTCTCACGAAGATATTACCTGCGAGGAACCTAAAGATTCTAATCCTGAAAGACCCTAAAGATCACGATGAAGATCACCACGAAACTATAAACAGCCACACGCTCATTTAAGTTTTGGTGGATGTGAGGAACGTGACTGACGCTCTGTTCATTATTTTCTCCTTATTACTGCAGGTGCTATATACAAACCACTTTGAATAAAAGGTGCTTCTTGTTATTCGTATAATAATGTCAATCGTTCAGCTGCAACACACTTCCGGTGCCTACATGCCATGTCATCCGAAGAAAGCACCAGGGCTGGGATACTGTCAGATTCCCCAAGCAGACAGGGGAGGCCAGTGAGCGAAGGTCGAGCTCAAACCACGAACCTTTGCCTGTATCTGGACTTTTAGCTTGATTGGTTATACTGATAGGCGTACTGAAGACAATTAATACAGTTACGCAACGGTGAGAGGCGCACATTCGCAGGCATTCATGGTGGAAGTTTAGGAGTTGTCGTGTGGAAGCTTTACAGTACGAGGACGTCTACTGCCCTGTTAAGCATGAAGCGCCTAAATTCCTTGTCAATATGTCGAAGTGAACGAAGCTTCAGTTTACTTGCTGGTGGTTTGTCGGGTGGAAGCTGACCTGTTTGCCGAATGTAGCAGTCGACTCAAGAGCGTTCTGTTGTCAGTAAAGCAAAGGTTCGCGGCACTATGGAGTCAAATGTTTAAGCAACACGCTTGTACAAAGCTTTCCAGAGAAATGATTACCAAAAAATTTCATCTGTTGGACTATCAGAATACCCCACTTAACCAACCGCACAGTACACCAGATCACACTTCCATCCATCAGGAAATGACTGCACGGTTGCTACGACTGTACAACATGACAGTGACCCACAAGCCTACAGACAATCTACGGTAAACACTACCAAACTAGAGTGGACGATTTTACGGGATTTTGAGTACGAACGTCGTACATATGATCAGATTCGGAGACTGACGAACACTCTGAGAAAAACGGGAAAGATCTCTCTAGCAGAATACATGTACACTAACTTTTAGCCCAAAGGCCCGACCAGATTTTGCCCGTCTCCGTGCCCGAAGACCCAGACAAACGAAAACCCGACTGGAACATCGATCACATGTTGGCTCAAGCGAGAAAAAAAGAACAATAATTCATGAAAGCATGACACTCTACTGGATAGTCATCAACAAACACATTGAAGTCAACCCAGTCTATTGATCACAGCAAGCAATAGAACTAAAGATCCGTGGATCAAACTGGCAGACAAACTAAAACAAACAAATCAGAAGATCGAGGGGAGCAATCCGCTGTCCGGAGCTACCATCGATTCTACATACTAAACTAGGATAAAGATCAGCTCAACAAATTGTCCATCCAAGTACAGCCAATGTGGCCAATACGAGAAGAATAACCTACATCGAAGGCGGTACCACAGGCAGGTAATCAGACTCAAGAGGATGATACCACAATGCAAACTAAGGACGGACCCACCTAGTTGAAGTAAGGATACTACCGAAAGTGGTAATTGCCATCGAAACCAACCAACTTCAAGGAAAGAAATGCAAAACACAATAAAAACTGGGAGCGGACCAATAAAAAAACGGACCTGAAACGCCCCCAAAATGGCTATCCAACCAACCAATGGTTACAAGCACTGCATATCCCAACGCAGGGCAAAATAATAATAGTAATGTTTTCTCGACTATTGTGTGACCTTCCTTCATTCATGATTATACTGTCACAGCCAAAATCAAAGCAACTACGTTGAATTTGCTTGTATTATGCATGCCTGGTTGTTTATACCCCCTCCTCATTGTGTTGTTGCCCGTCGACTTCGTGTTGTACCGCCACGATAGTGCCTTAGTTTGCATGTTTCCTCGCGTTGACATATAAGCTTGTTATATCAAATTATCCTAGCAGCGGTTTTTTCGATGTAGGCTTGATCACGCGCTGTCTGGCATGAGTAGGGAACAAAACCTACAAGGGCTTTTCTTTTCTTATGAGAAAACTAGCATAGGAGACAAGATCGCATCGTTAGGATTTGTAGATGGCAGGCGGAGGCAACAATACAAGAGGCTTCCTGCCTGATACATGATAATAAAACTTCATACTTCAGAAAAGGTGGAAACAAAATAACAGACCTTGAGAGGTAGCACAACTGACACGTTCTGGCGTGGGTGGGCGATGGGGCGCAGTCAAAGTATGAAGTGAACAATTGCGGGTATTCTATCAAACTCTGCGTGACAGTGCCTTGCCGTCACTGCATGCCGGGCGTAATGGCTTAGTTAATCTGGATGGAATATGCAATTCTGTGAACAGTGGGATGCTCTGGGGTTGCCAGGGGGTCCGCAGGGAGGGGAAAAGTAATGTAACATCACACATAATACTTACCGCCCGGTCGGGGATACCCATCAGGTGTGATAATAATGGATTTATTTTTCAACTTGTAGGCAACATGCCGAATGAGGCATAATCATTCGTTAAAACCTATTGTTACGGCTATCTGCTTTTGAGTTTGAGTCACGCGTGCCAATCCACGAGAACGACTAAGAAATCCGAATTCTGGATTCACGCTAATCAACGGATTCTCCTCTGCAGAGGAGGGTTACAAAATAAAGCGGTACAATCACTAGCCTGAAGATAGACGCTGATCACTTCGCCTCAAAACCGATATCGTCACAACCAAACAGATATCGACGGCGAGCAACCGCAAAAATCACAATGTCCGATCAAAGTCCGTCAGAGTTATAAAAATAGTTCAGTAAAACAAGAAGGGTACAGTTTATCTGGTCAAGGGGGATAAATATGAGGATTGGCCGTCACATGGGGTCGGAAACGCGAGCACATTGTTGGCAAGCTGTCTTCTACACCGCCACCCAAAATCCCAGTGGATTTTCTTCCATCATGCTATGGTCATTCCTGGCTCAAATATTTTACTTACCCCAAGTTCCGAGTAAACTGATAGCAGTACGCCAAACGGAACTTGCTCACGCGCCAACTCCCAGTGGTCTCTCTGAATGCGATAAGTTCGAAAACCCATCTCTCACTTGCGGAGAGTTGAGCGCGCGGTTCCCCTCTCCTTCCACCACCCCTGCTCACGACCCTCTATCAAACCGATCTTACGCACATCACTCTTAGCCTACCGTCCCGTGTGCGTACAAGTGCGGTCCTAACTAGACCGTCGCCTGATGTTTCACATTCATTAACTACGCCTGCGGGCCTCTCTTCCCGGGAGAACGCACCTGATTGCACCAGTATAACATACCCTTTCCTGAAATTTCTTTGAGGTTTCTGCCACTTAGTTCGTTCTTGAAGCAGAGGTATGTACTCCTTGCCCCAGTCGAAATAGTTAGTTTGATTGGGCACAATGGGGCGTCCACTCATTACCCGCTCTGCTTCCGTAAGAAACGTTACTAGTTCTTCGTCGTTCACATTCTGCACATTTACTGTCGACCTTAGTATCCGTCTTACGGAACGTATGAGAGATTCCCGTACTCCACGTCTATGGGTGCTCAACGGTGGAGTGAACTGCCACTGGAAGTTATACCGCATTAGTTCAGCGATGATGCGGGAATGTGAAAGTCAATCTATGGCTCGTTTCAGTTCCATCTCCGCCCCGATGAAATTAGAACCGTTATCACTGATAATCCTTTCTGGGGCTCCCCCTCGTGCTATGAAACACATCAGCGTCTTAATGAAGGAGTCGGAAGATAATGAATAAACAATTTCAAGGCGCACTGTCCTCATCTGTAAGGAGGTGAACAAGCAGCCGTATCTTTTCTCGGTCTTTCTTCCATTCTTGACTGCAAGCAGTCCAAAATAGTCACACCCAACTATCTTGAAGGGATGCTAGCCTGGCTGGCTGTCGGCCGGCAGTGGCGCCACAGCTTGTCGTGCAGCCGTGGTAAGGTTACTTCGGCACGTCCAGCAACTGTGGGGCACCCACAACTGAAGAGCATCAATACTCCTTGAACAGATAACGTACGCGATAGTCCACAATGCCCATTCAAAACGCGAGCATTCCAAACTACCAGCCTAGTGACTTTACGCTTCGGGGGTTGTATGATAGGATGTTTAGCAACATGCGGACACAAAAGGTTATAAGTCTTATCTCCCACAGATAGCAAGCCATCTATCACTATCGGGCATAAGCGTATTAGTTTGTGCTTGCGTAAACTTCGTTCGTCAACCTTACCGGCGCATCCTAATTTCAGCATGATTTCTGGGTATACCGTCTTCTGAAACATGCAAATGATATCACGCTCAGCTTGCCTCACTTCTGTGAGTTTCAATCCTCCAGTGTTCAGTGAGGATTCAGTTGAGCCACTTGCCGTCATTCTCAGGTGTGTTTCACACCCTGTCAACCATACCAAAGACCGTGGAAGTTTAGATCGATTGGAACACCTTTCCATTAGAGGATGCAACCCAGCTGGTTCCGAAGCAGCGGTCACGCTAACAGAAGCACGTTTCGCCTTCAATTCTATTCCTTCTGGTGTGAAATTTGGTTCGTAGCGTGGTCACTGAGCCTCGGACGCTTCAAAAAAGCCCGGCCCCTTGAACTCATATCAAAAAGCAATCAGAAAACTTACTCCTCTAGAGGCT
>NW_008751956.1:125458-128515 GCF_000715545.1 Opisthorchis viverrini
GCACTCTAGTTGAATCCGTCCAGTAAATTGTTCTTGTGAACGCAAATCCTGCATCTTTCCTCATTACTTCCGCCACCCTTGCGGCTAGTCGCGCGGCATTCAACTCAAGCCTCGGCACTGCTACAGATTTTAAAGGTGCCACTCTAGACTTGGCGTGTATCAGCATGCATGTGAATTTCTCGGGTTCGACGCACCAGCGACAATATCCAACCACACAATACCCCACTTCATAAGCGTCACTGAACATATGCAAGTCTACATTTGCATCATAAATGTGAACATGTTTCACACAACGGGGTATTCCTAGTTCTCGTATCGATCTCATACTTTCCGACCACCTCTACCCCTCCTCTGAGTCCTCGTCACTCGGTTCATCATCCTAATGTAGCTGCTTCTTACATAGCTTTTGTAATAGTATTTTAGCTGGCAAGAGCAAGGGGGCTACCAAACCTAAGGGATCAAACAGCGAAGAGATAGAAGACAGTGTTCCTCGCCGAGTGAGCGGTAGATCGGGAAAAACAAAAGTGAATCAAAGTTCATCCGCTTTAGCATCCAATTGTGAACCCAACGTCCTTTCGACTGTCTGGAAGGCTTCAATGGAAAGCATCGCTGACGAGACGTCCGACTCACATACCTCCTTCAAGAGACACTCTCTATTACATATCCACCTTCTTAAGTTGGAAACCGCCCTTTGATAAAACTAGAATTGGCTCACGCACATATCTTTGAGCCCCACTCACATCCGGAAGTGAGGCTAAACAATCATCAACGCAGAAGTACCTATCCACTGATTGTTTCACTTCAGTCATGCTATTCGACCCCTAGTCTGAGATAGTGTTTCTCAAGGCAAAATTGGCACGAAACGGTGAGGACGTGGCGCCAAACGGATGGGATATCATTTGGAATAGCTTGGGCTCGCCGGCCAAGTTTTCCGAGTCCCACTATAACACACGTAATGCACCCCTGTGGCCTTCGGGAACCTTTACTTGCGTGAACATTTCAGAAATGTCTGCAGCTACAGCTACATAATCACTCCGGAAGCGCAAGAGAACTCCCAACAAATTCGCAGTAGTGTCGGGACCTTGATACAATCTATCGTTTAGGGATACACCCTCAAACTTGGCAGCGCAATCTAAGACGACTCGCAGCTTTTGTGGTTTCTTCGGGTTCAAAACGGGGTGATGAGGTAGATACCACTTCCTTTCGTCCCCTGATTTAGATTGATGAGTGGGTACAGGTTCGAGGTAGCCCTTAATGATACTATCGTTCATGCGTTCTCTGTATCGCGCTAACAAAGTCAGATCCTTGACAAAACGCCTTCTCATATATTGCAATCGAGAGCGAGCTAGACAATAATTGTCAGGAAGTCCTTCAGCCGTTCTCCACGGTAATGGTACTTCGTAATGACCATTCTTGAACACCGAAGACCCTTCAACAGTTCGAAGTGCTTCTTTGTCTTCGACAATTTGGCATACGCCCGGAGTCTCTAAATCGTTGAAATCAGCTTTATACAGAGCTTTTAATGACCAGTGATGTCATCATCTTCCATACTTACACGGTGCACACGTCCATGTGCAGACTCTATGCCCTATGGACAACGGACCAAGTAGAACCAAACCCAAAGGTATCTTAACAGCGTAAGGTTACTTTTGCTAGCCCAACCCTTTCTCCATAGGCCAATGTGCCTTTTGAATGTCTTCTCCTATCACTATTCCCACACGCCTATCAGGAACCTCCACAAAGGTAGTATCCTTCAAGTGATTATATAGACTAGCTATCTTCGTTGGGCTCATGGCTGGTGGGCTGATGGGCAGACAACGTATTGAAAAGGCTCGTTCAGCCTCTACAGCCTCACCTGATTCTATCGATTCGAACTCGATTCTGAGACTTCCAGCTTCAACAGTAGAGGTATCACTCATTGTTGATGAATTCGAAGTTTTTGGAGCGCCGGTCAGACCAACCTCATCAAGTAAGTCTTTCGT
The DNA here is from genome assembly GCF_000715545.1 of Opisthorchis viverrini. Classification (NCBI taxonomy): domain Eukaryota; kingdom Metazoa; phylum Platyhelminthes; class Trematoda; order Opisthorchiida; family Opisthorchiidae; genus Opisthorchis; species Opisthorchis viverrini. The sequence continues at coordinate 127,441 of NW_008751956.1, forward strand.
TACCAATGTTACGTCCGACCCATTATCCAACAAAGCGTACGTGATGATGCTGCCTTGCGGACCATTCACACAAACCGGTACGACGCCAAGGGAGGTTCCTGATTCCGTTCGAGATATCGAGTTACACAAACCAACCAATATGGTTTTGTTGGCATCCGGTGTTACACGTAATAGATGGTGGTGAGACCCCAATCAGCCCTCTGCACCACTTTTTAGGGGAATCGCATTTGTTTCTGGCATGGCCTAATTTCAGGCGTACAAAACACAACCGTTTCCTTCTCGCCACACGCCACCTTGCTTGCGTTCGCATGTCACTAAACCTATGACAGTGCGTCAGCCCGTGTCTTTTGTCACAAAGAGGGCACGAGTTATCGCTTCCCTTCTGTATGGCAAATATGTTATGGCGCCTCCCTCTGCCTACCTAATGGTGCGGCGTTTGAGGACGATAGTGTTCTGAGCCTATGGTAAGCATACCATAGCGTCTGCGAGCAATGCGGGTCTCTTGAGAAATGAAGTTGCATAGGTCAGAGAAACCTATCTGTTTTCCATAGAGTCAGCCAACCTTGCCCAGTTCCGACGAGCATCCTTCGATAACGCACGGAGAATACGCTTTATAGTCGAGACGGAATTCATTTCACTAGTATGATTCATCTGAATTAGAGCAACGTGACAGTTTTGAAGATTTATCGATAAACGAGACAGTGAATCTGCATCGTCATGCAACGGTTTCCATTTCTTGACCAGACTGTCCAGCATGGCTCTGGCCAACATATGTTCCCTCCCAAAGAGATCCTTAAGTATTTCTCTCGCTCAACCATAAGCAATCTCCGGAGGCAATATTACGCATTCAGCCACAGCTTTCTTCACAGGACCTCTGCAGTAATGAATCAAATATGGCATCCTCTGTCCACCATCTTGTACTCTATCTTCTATGTGGTATTTGAACTGTTGAATAAATCTCCTGTAACGCCTTAGGTTGCCGCCGAAAGCCTATAAGTTTACTCTACGTAAGTCTGTCTTAACCACGCAAGAATTCGGATGAACCGCTGGTGTCTCACATATAGGTGTGCTACTT
>NW_008751956.1:130370-157302 GCF_000715545.1 Opisthorchis viverrini
ACGTGTCTGTTTCCTTCTCGCCACACGCCACCTTGCTTGCGTTGGCATGTCACTAAACCTGTGACATTGCGCCAGCCCGTGTCTTTTGTCACAAAGAGGGCACGAGTTATCGCTTCCCTTCTGTATGGCAAATATGTTATGGCGCCTCCCTCTGCCTACCTAATGGTGCGGCGTTTGAGGACGATAGTGTTCTGAGCCTATGGTAAGCATACCATAGCGTCTGCGAGCAATGCGGGTCTCTTGAGAAATGAAGTTGCATAGGTCAGAGAGACCTATCTGTTTTCCATAGAGTCAGCCAACCTTGCCCAGTTCCGACGAGCATCCTTCGATAACGCACGGAGAATACGCTTTATAGTCGAGACGGAATTCATTTCACTAGTATGATTCATCTGAATTAGAGCAACGTGACAGTTTTGAAGATTTATCGATAAACGAGACAGTGAATCTGCATCGTCATGCAACGGTTTCCATTTCTTGACCAGACTGTCCAGCATGGCTCTGGCCAACATATGTTCCCTCCCAAAGAGATCCTTAAGTATTTCTCTCGCTCAACCATAAGCAATCTCCGGAGGCAATATTACGCATTCAGCCACAGCTTTCTTCGCAGGACCTCTGCAGTAATGAATCAAATATGGCATCCTCTGTCCACTATCTTGCACTCTATCTTCTATGTGGTATTTGAACTGTTGAATAAATCTCCTGTAACGCCTTAGGTTGCCGCCGAAAGCCTATAAGTTTACTCTACGTAAGTCTGTCTTAACCACGCAAGAATTCGGATGGACCGCTGGTGTCTCACATATAGGTGTGCTACTTACTATCCCGACTAGGTAATCCTTTACCTTACCCTGCGGGTCAATCTGCACGTCAACGACGGAATCATCGTCTGAATCCAGCTCTAACTCTGCTAGGCGCACCTCATTACGCGCCCTCACTAGCTCCAATTCTTCTTCCATTTCCTCTGCCTTAACCTGCGCTCACAATAAAGCAACCGATTTTATTTTTCTATGCCTAGATGAGCCAGGGCCAGGAGATGAACCAATGGCTAAAGGATTGCCAGAACGGCCGGCTTGCCTCGTTTCCTCCGGTAGATAAAGATCCATTGATGGGGCTTTATCCATCATCTGCTCCGAGTCCGTAGACAGTTGAGTACTGTTAGGGCTATCTGCTTTTTGAGTTTGAGTCACGCGTGCCAATCCACGAGAACGACTAAGAAATCCGAATTCTGGATTCACGCTAATCAACGGATTCTCCTCTGCAGAGGAGGGTTACAAAATAAGGCGGTACAATCAGCAGCCTGACGATAGACGCAGATCACTTCGCCTCAAAACCGATATCGTCACAACCAAACAGATATCGACGGCGAGCAACCGCAAAAATCACAATGTCCGATCAAAGTCCGTAAGAGCTATAAAGATAGCTTAGTAAAACAAGAAGGTTTCAGTTTATCTGGTCAAGGGGGATAAATATGCGGATTGGCTGTCACGTGGGGTTGGATACGGGAGCACATTGTTGGCAAGCTGTTTGCTACACCCGTACACGGTAAGGAACAACACAGCGGCGATAAATGTACACCCAACGATGCATGCTTATTGCTTAGAAAATTGCCAGAGTTGCGGGAACAGAAAAACTAGGACAATAGTCATGAGGTATGACTAGTCCCAAGAGGAAGCCGGCTGAGGTGAACCAAAACTGAAAAATTTGCTGGCCATGAATGGCCTATCTTTCGCTCGCTTACATTTTATTCTCTGGGAAAACACGAACAGACGGCCAACGGGATCGAGCAGCGATTTCTAAGGCGCAACTTCCTTGTCATTAAAGGGCCCCGGAGATTTAATCCTCTTCTATTTAGTGGTTGCAGTGGAGCACGGAGGGATGAGTAAACCGATGCAAAGCGACCGGCGCAGTCTCGCAATTTGAGATTTGTACCATTTTACTAGTTTACTATTGTATTTACAGTACCGCAATTCCAACGACTCGACTTGTGGGTTTTTAGCTGCAAACCAACGTGGCCTGGCTCACACAACTTTTCCTAGGCTTCTACGGGGCCACGCATCTGTTCATTTCTCCCGTCGCCGTTTATCATTTACTGATTCACCGAAATCTCATCACACGGCATCCCGCTAAAGTGGAGTTCTTTTTAAAATGCACTCCTCATGTGTGAAGCCCCTGAAGTTAGCTCTAGAAGACCGTCTCTGGATATGGATGGCATACGCAACTAAGCAACTCCATCATATGAAAGATCAACAAACTGGTTTCCCAGGCTTACTCTACGGTACTTTTCATGGCAGCATTGGCAGCATCCTGCGTGTTTCTTTTACCAAATTTTTAATCTCAATTTGGACATCAATTTCCCTAAAGGCAAATTGAGAGTTCTCAAACAGAAATAAATAATCTGGACATGTTTTAATTTTCTCAGTTTATTCTGCTCTTTTTGGGAACAGGCCATTTGAGTCTGCAGTTTGTACTGCAGATAATTTTGGATTTATAACACTGCAGCAGAGATTTTTCTAACTTTTTCTGCCGAAGGATTTCTTGATATCCTTATCCTACTCAGCGTACATACTCAACTATCTGGCGCTATTCAAACGCTTCCACACTCCTTCCTGAGCCAACCCTGTCGTTCTGCTGCACATAATACTCAACATCATTGACAGCATGGTATCATTGTTAAAAGCTGCTGTGTCGATGCCTCATACCAAATTCCATCAACTTCAGTTCCACCGTCATTCATACCCTGCGCACAGCTGTTTAACACACTGTCAGCTTCCCATAGTCTACTTAGATGGATGTTTATTCATTAATCACTAGCCCAGGTCTTTGTATATTGCACATTCTCTGCGCAATACCGCATTTATCACAGCAGATCATTTGTTTGCATTCCACTAGATATTTTTTGAGCTCTCATCTTCCAGCGTACTCATGTATGCACAATTCGCCCTGCGCAGCCCGCACGCTTTCCCCGGGCCATAGTTGTTCCGCACAATGATCACTTGATCGTCTTGATAACAACAGTGTTTATCCCCAACTTGTGGGTGACATACCGTCTGGCACGATCATACTTCTACGGTCAGAATGAAGCATTACTGGGGGATTTGATTGTAGTAGGGATTGCGCGAAAAGAGGACAATGTCATAAACGGTGGGAGGTGTTCGATGAAATGTTAATAGAAGGTTTCTTTCCCAGCTTATGGGGAACAATGGGCATGAGGTCCGACAAGTTCAAAGACTTCGCCTGTCGACACGAGCTAAAACTGAAAAATATTGCCAGCCATGAGTGAGTTTTGGTGGTTGGGCAAATGTCCGGAGTCACAACGATCAAAAGTGAGGTTGGAGATGGGATAATTCAACTTATGGAACATGGCAAGTTCTGTCTCAAAAATATGGTGTGATCTGAAACTAAGCAGACTCACTGGTTGCACTGCTGCAGGGAAGTCAAGTGCGAGGGGTGTTGGATGGGGACATGTTGCTATAGCATGGGGTGGGGCGGGGAAGTCAAGTGCAAGGGATGTTGGATGGGGACATGTTGCAATAGCATGGGGCCAACCGAACACAGTATACGGAGTTGAAATTGTGGAAGGGCAAGTCAAAATTGCGGCAGAAAACCAGGCCGGTCAGATTTAAGCGAAGATTCATCGGGTACGAAAGATCTTGTTCCAGAGACGGTTTTCTGTCTTGCAGTTTTTTGAAGTTAATGGAACGAGTGGACGAGAGGGCACGGTCGAGAGAGGGAATGGAATATTTGAGGGTGTGGTATTAAACTGGGTACGGCAGTGCCGTGCTATCATTGGCCAGACATACTTCGGTTTCTGAACAGCCCGCAATAAACGTCACAACGCGAGTACTGACGGTTGATGGGGCAACAGGTTGAGGTAACTTTTTGGTGAGCTGACCTTGCATTCGAGTACAGACAGCTTCCAAGCATATAAAGTGTCCAAGTTCCACAAATTTTTATTCAATCTTTTGGCTCCGTGCAAATTAAACTATTGTGAATAATCAATCCATTACCTCCACAGCCGATTGACCCCTCTGTGCATGGCACATGATGTCGCATACCCGCCGCTCTCTTTAAGCTCCCCCCCCCGTCAAGCTGCCCCACGGTTAAACTGTCACCGACAGGTTACTTGATTTTCTGTCCGGCCCTTTACCCAAATTTTTTGACGGTTTTATCAGCCAAAAATGAGGAATTTTTAGCATTTTTGGCCCTAGAATGCTTCCATCCATGGTATGCCTGCCTTCTTATATACCCACTGGCTAAACCCCCATACACATGAATCAACTACAAAGTAACATGCGTTTAAACCGCGATATGGACTCAGTCGATTCACAGTTGCTTCCTTCCTGCCCGTCCCCATGTGCGATAACACAACCAAACGCAAATTTGCATGCATTTTGTAGCCGATGCACGCACTGGAATGCAAGTATAATCGAATCAACTCACTTCAATTTCTTGTCGACTTTCCTCACTACAGCCAGGTGAACGATTGATGTTGTCCCTTCTATCGGTTACTGTCGAGCACTACGACGGTTAAAAATGCCAAACACTCTCAAACACCTGCTAGTTTGGGCCGCAGAACCCAAAAAGGCGGCCCATTGTGGAGATCCCTTGTTCTCATTTGGCGGCCAACCTGGATGCGGCTACATTATCACCTCGTTCAAATAGCAGCGACAAACAACCCTGAGCGTTCGGGGAATCAAGAATATTCTTGCTCTATTCTGGTCTTTTCCTGTCACGGTTCCCTAGCCGATAACATTAACTACGGCAAATTGAGTTGTTCATAATTATAATAGCAATAATAATAATAATACAGTATACCGTAAGGCAGGATCATAATGTTACTGTATCATCCATTACGTTGATAAACGAAATTCCCCACGTTTATTCTGTCCCCATTTGTAACCCCCACCCCACTTTTGTGCTTAGTGTTTGTATATAAACTGAGGTTTGTTTGTCCTTACCAGTTCACTCGTTTAGACTTGAGGTCATCCGAACATTTGAAACCGATTGTGCAGGTGTGACTTTTGAACGTAGGCGCCTGTTTGCTCCTTTGTTTTGTACTTTTTCAGTCCAAGTGGACCATTTGTTTTGGACGAGTATCTACCGTCGAGGTTTGTATAATTTGTGAATTTGTCTTGCACTAATAGTACCGTATAGAAACCCAGCTCCGACTTTGTTTTGCCCTCCGGAGGTTTTGGTATTACGCGTCACTTAGAAAAAACCATTCGTCTGTTGCAGTCACATTAAGAATAAAGGCATGCTTGGCGGGTTTTATGGATATAGGTGATTGCGCGGTAAAGGGATAGCGTCACAAACAGTGGGCGCTGTCCCATACTGACGTGATCAATTTTAAACAGGCAAGCGCAGGGCAGCACAGTTAATACGGGTTTTACGGGTGGAAATATCGAGCTGAAGCAAGAACAAATCGTTAGAATTCGAAAATGGTGGGAAAAGCAGAACGAGGGAGGGCAAAACAAGAGGCATCTCGCCTGACACATGGCAAGAAATGTGCAAGTCGTGGGAGGTGAGGAATCAGAACAAAGAATCTGGTGAAACAGCAAAATAATCGTGGAACAAAGAATCTGGTGAAACAGCAAAATAGGCGTGATCCAGCCGCTCAATTTGAGCTAAAACCTAGAAGCTCCGCTGATGGCTTGTGGCTATGAAAGTTGTGCTTATGGTCAGGGGCCTGAAAGGCGTCAGTGAGGATTATGAATTGGAGAGATTAGGGAGGCGGACAAATGGTATCAAGAATTTTACAACCATGGTGTACAGGGAAACTGTAGAGACTCAAAGGTGCCACTTCCACAGTGGAGTTTGGTGTAAAATTTCCTTTGGAGAGTTGGTGGCTATGCAAAAGGCGTAACGCGAAATGCACAGAAGATTTTACTTTGTGGATAGCAAAGAGGAACGTCCACTGAAATGGTTAAATCCGAACTGAAGGTTTAGCAGACAATGCTATTAAAAAGTTTATTTCCCAACTTGTTTGGGACGTGCCAATTGAGGCATGAACTCGTCCTGACGGCGGTTGGGGCCGAGTGAATATTTTGTCGGCATTTGCAGACGATTGAACGAGCGTGCGAGAGGACACGTTCGAGAGTAGGAGGGAGGTATTTGCGGGGGTTGGACTACTTAACTGGTTATGGCATTGCAGTGCCATGACTGACCTGACATACTTCGGTTTCTAGGCAGCCTCGTAACGGAGCTATTGGCCTGGGATGTGAAATTATTTGAACGGTGGGACTTTTTCAGGTTTGCGAGGGAAATCCGCAGGGGTGGAATGGAGCCAACGTAAAATCATAGGCATTATTTCTGGCCCGCTTGAAGATCCCTGTGGATTCAGATCACAGGCCAGGTGAAGTGTACAACAGCAAAACAGCCAAACAGCCAAACCAGGTGCTGCCGAAGGTCGAAGCTTGAGAACATAGGAGAACAGAATGAGATCAGTAAAGCCGAGCGGGTCTGAGGAGATATAAGATAAGATAAGATGTACTATTGGGAGTAAATAAAAATCGACGTTTACCACAACAAGGGTTGTAGAAACAAGTGAATAAATGGAATGGGACAATGGTGGGTTGGTATTTTGTAGACCAGCGGTCACGGAGTGGTCGAATCTTGAAAAAACTCTATTTATGTCGGACTATACCCATAGCTGCTCAACTGACCCATTCCACCCATTGTCAAGTGCCACAAGTGACGTCACTCATGCTTTTATCCTGACCGTAACATAATATCAGTTTATGATGGCATGCGACACATTAAGTGTAAACAATTTTCACTATGATCATAATGATGGACACCCAGCAACCTAATTCACTATAGATTAACATGCGTGACTGCAGCTTCGTGATAACCTCCTGGCTCATCAACTAGCTGCGTTTTCCGCTTGACATGATCTCGAGTGATTTGCACGTAAATTATGAACGATTAGAGGCTAATTATACCAGCACGCTCACAACTAACCTTGGTGAAGTAGTTGCTTCTATACTACTAGCCCGGAACTCTCCACAGTTTGGATACCTCACCGTTCTTTGAAAAATGGCCGACCCCAAGGTTGTCTTTTAAGTGTACTATAGAATATGCTCCCTACGAGTGAGCCAAAACAGCTTGTGCGATGTCTTTCCTTGAATCAGTGCCGATCCATTTATTTATCGATTTATTAATTTATTAATATATTTATTTATTTATAGCCCGCGGATTTGTCCGATCACGTCAATATCTGCTGGTGAAGCCGTTGACTAGAGGCACATCTAAAGTAATTTCGCAGGAACTATCGTTCTTTCGAAGTTGTGCTTTTAACGGGGAGTTAGTCTTATCCATTTGCATCTTCCGGGGCATGTTACTTGTGGTATCATTATTTAATTGACCGAAATTTAAAGGTCAAAGACCATAACCCGCTCGCATTTGGCTACCGGCTTATGGTGATTCTTCTGACCATTGTACATTAATACTTTCTTTGTAACTTATCATTACTCAAATTGTACCACTTTCTATCTCTCACTAAATCTCAGCTTAGTCCTCTTCTCTTCATGCCGAATAACTTTTGTTTAAATGAAAGAAAAGGGATATGGATGCATACACACAACACAAATTCTGTACTTCGTGAAAGGCGTGTTCCCTTCTTGCTGTGTCGAGTTACGCTGTCAATGAATTAACGAGCGGTGATCTACCTTTCAGACTATGACGGGATAGAAAGTATCTAGAAATATATTAAGGAAGATTCCAGGAAGGAGATTGATTTGGATTTATTGTGGTGGTATTAACTAACTGTACCAACGAACTGTGAAAAGTATTATTTCGCCTATTTTTACTCACTTGATTTAACCACTTTGAACTGGTATTTGCTAGCGTTATCCGCTTCAGGTTTACGCAAGGTAAAACGCAAGACCATACTCAAACATAATTTGGGGTTCTTCGGCATTCATTAGGGATAAAAAGCCTCTAAAGAATATCTGATGCAATTTCTACCTTGGATCGGTCATTGACGTTAGTTTGTCTTACATCCCTCGGATTTAACAAATGATATAATTTTGTTCGGCTAACCTGATCACAGCAAATTTTCCCCACGGATCTCAACTTCCATAAAGTACGACATTGTTAGACAACAGCATTAACCGTGCAGTGGCGATGCGGTTGTCATTTTTGTGGATGATCCCCTTTCTCAGATGTGCATAACTGGACTGTAGATAATAGACCACTACGAAATGGCTGTAGCATTCATTCCTGTTATGAGTATGACACTCTATATGTGGTGACCGCCGTATAGCTGTCGCCATGATAACTGTAGCCGTTGCCACTCACTTCGGCTACTTATCGTAACTGCTGGGTCCGATTCTATGTGCGACGCCGATTATGGGGCCTCACCTGTGCACGGCAGCCTAATCCAATAGCCAAAGACGGTCTGCCATACCCATAACTATACGCACTCGCGCTCATCTTTGCTGTCTGTAGTAAATACTAGGCCAGTATCCACGCGGAACGGTAGACATAAGGCGTCAACTATACTCGAGAGCCTAGTATAGAGAGAGGGCTCTCATCCTCGATATTGGCTCACTCAGCTATTTATCGTACTCGCTAGGTCCGTGTCCATGTGCAGCGTCGATTAACCGGTAACCTAATCCAACCTACTCTGTCGTGCTCATAGCTGGTTGGGTTGTCCTTCATCTTTGGTACTTAGCATAAGCGCCGGGCCAGTATTTGTGCATATCGATGAATACGGGGCCTAAATTATGCAGACATCTAATCTAGTGTCAAACGATGGATATCATTTTCTTCACTGCAAGCGATGTTGCTAGCCTTGACCACTTTTTGAAACCGCTAGTGTCTATATGTGACGCTGATTACTAGGCCTAACTATGCACGGTGTCCTAATCTAAAGGCCAACGCTAGTCCGTCATACTCACAACTGTGCGCGCTCTCGTTTATGTTCGCTACCCATGGTAAACGCCAGGTCATTATTTATGCGAGCAGATGAAAACGAGACCGCAGCCATGCACGATATCCTAAAGTTCAACGATGGCCCATCATACTCGTAACTGTGGTCGATACCGTCTACCTTGGCTACTTACGTGATTGCTTGGCCTGTGTCTCTGAGTAACGCTGGGTATAGGACCTCAACTATGCCCACTTGCCCAGTCCAACGGCCAATGACGGTAAGCCATACTCACAACTGTACTCGATATCACCTTCCGAGGCTCCTGATAGTATTTGCCGGGCTCGTGCACATGCGCGTGTCTGACTACAATGTCGTGGACTAATCGAACGACCAACGGCTTCCCTTCATATCCACACATAATTGCTTGTTCGAATATACCATTTGATGATATCAAGGGAACTGTGTACATCGAAGTTTTGATAGTGGGATTCAGCGACCCAATGCCCTATTGGGCGCAGCGAAGTTGAAGCTAAAAAGAAGTGTTTACTTGTCAGTCGTAGGATTAAGTGGCGTAGACTTGGGCCCTAGGATACTAGGGTCACACGCGTCCTCGAACATGCACCCATGGATGCAGCCCCAGCGAAGACCTAGAGTATTGGCGGACTCTCAATATGAAATTCGCTCGTTTAGAGCACTAAACTCCAACTTCACCCGAGTTCCGTTCTCTGATACTGATGCGATGTAGCTCAATAAAATCGACACATCGGTCTTCCCCATCGGAACACGTAACCATCACATACTCAACCACATTAGCACTCTAAGCAACAAGGAGCACCTTTCTGGGCTTCATTCAACCCATCGCTCAAGTCGAAGTATTGCACCCATTTTCCCTTCTGAAATCATATCGACTGTATCCAAATAAGCGAGTTAGTAAGACAGCCAAACCTGATGCGATCCAACTGTCCCAGATAATAAGACTGATCTAGCTGGAGACAGCAGGGACACATTCTTCCGTGGAAATCCCCGGTGCACAGCTGAAAAATCGCTATGTACCTCTTGCCTTACGGGTTTGCCGACGCCGACCCACATGAGCTATGGTCTTGAGACAACCGTTGTCGAACACCTGAAAACGCTCTGGTTCAACTTCTTAAACAAAACATACAACAGAACAGCCCGTACCATAGTCTGATCAACACGTTAATTGGCACTCACGGATACACGGCCTTGGCGACAGAGGCGTTTCAAATTAGCGAACGCGATCCGAGTATTCATGCGTTGACCTCATCTGATGTAGAAGACAGCCTACCAAAAATGTGCTCCGCTCCCAAACCACATGTGTTGGCCAATATTCGCATTTATTCCCCTTGACCAGATGAACTGAAACCCTTCTGTTTTACTGAACTATTTTTATAATTCTTACGGGCTTTAATCGGACATTGTGATTTTTGCGGTTGCTCACCGTCGATATCTGTTTCGTTGTGACGATATCAATTTTGAGGCAAAGTGATCTACCCTCAGGCTGGTGATTCTACCGCCTGTTTCGTTACCCTACGGTATCTGCAGAGGAGAATCCGTTGAGGTTTGTTGAATGCGTACATTTTTATCTTTGAAATAGTACCGTGCTTCCAAAAATCGCATTCCCCGGTCCTTTTCGTTGATTGGCAGGGGTCACTCAATTTCCAAAAGCAGATAGTCGTAACACCTGTCACACTGTAGTGAAAACTAATACGACTTCGGATGTCTATAAAACGCTGCACTACACTACTTCTCCAACCGGATCGGAAAAATACACGCGATCTCATATAAACTTTGATGAACCTCTGAGGATTTCCTCACAGAATTGCACATCGCGGCCAAATCATCTCGAAAAGACGTCTTTTATCAGGTTGTCAAGAAACCGAAGTATTTCAGTGCAATGTTGGCACGCCACTGCTAACCCAGTTTGAGAGCACACCAGAAACTATATCTTTCCTACTCTTAACTGTATCCTATCACACACTTGTTCCATTACTTGCAACTGCAAGAAAACTCACGCTCTATTGTAACAAAACTTATGATCACGCCTTACGGTACGCCACCCACCTTTGGGAATTAACATCAGGATAACGAGACACTTTGAGGGTGCAAAGTGTACGACAAAGGACAGGATGACTTTGGTCAGTTCATCCAAAAAACACCTGCGCCATTTCCTCCTCTTCGGCGCAGAGACCGCACGGTTGACGGCTCTCAACTCAACCACCTGCCCTCTCCCTAATGTACTCCTTCCGCATGATGAACCTAGTAATCCGCCATCTGCAGTGATAGAAGGGAAAATGAAAACAACAGTTGTCGGATGTCGTAGAGGCTACTGGTTTTGCAAAGCTAAACGCATTTCTTCAGGCTGCAACAGCTCCATTTGGAGGTCAGCTCATCGTACAAACACGCGGTAACACCCAATATATCTGATCTCATGTCCCTGCAGGTTCCAAGCTGAATTAGTTGCACACAATTTAACCAGTGCACATCCCGTAGAAACCGCGGTAACACCCAATATATCTGATCTCATGTCTCTGCAGGTTCCAAGCTGAATTAGTTGCACACAATCTAACCAGTGCACGTCCCTCATACTCATATATGTTCAGACCAGTTCGCATCTACCGCACGCTTATCACCTGCACCTAAATATAGGTTCTTTTTTCAAATCAGGCAGTGCCATCCCGATTAAAGCGGCTAGGAATCGTGACAACTTTCGGCTGTTCGTTATTTTGAGCGGCATTCCAACTCACATCGAAGTGTTTTCTAGCAAACATTTTGGACACTCCTATTTTGAGTCCCCAATATAGACATGGCTGTCTTAATACCTCGGTTAAATGGCAACAATTGACCACCACGAACCCTCGATGGACCCAAGAATATCCTAAGATGACAACCATAAACAGCTCATCAAGATGTTCATGTACGGGGATGTCCGGAAGCCAAGGTACAGCACAGTAATGACGGTACGGCGACTACCATGGCCAGTCTGATGGCCTGCCCGTAGTTTTCTGTATCTCCAATATGTCCCAGGCAAGCATGTTAAACGCAAGAACGTTTCAGTCCGTTTAGTTTGCGCAAGAGCTTGAAATCGGTGGCCATCATATTGTACCGCCTGCTTGTTCTGCCCACAAACCATATAGCTTATCCAACGGCACTATTGGTGGTTCGGTATATTGGTGAAGATCAACCCTTGCATCAAGCCGGATATAACGTATGCTGACAATCACAAAAGACAAAATGCTTACTAGGTGTTACGAATTCCTGGACCTCCTCGTTAAACTTACCGTAACTATAGAGGAACTTCCCTCATCCAGTTCCAGGCTGCTCCCATTTGTGTTTCAGTGGAAGTAGCGGGCGTGATTATCGTCTAAGCCGTTTTGAGATTGTTTCCAAATCTAATACTTAAGCAGACAAGCACAAAGACGAGGTTCTTCGCAAAATTTCACACCGTTTTCATGTAGACGATGTGCGAAGCGACCGCAGCCAGTGAAATACGGATCCCCTTCCCAAAATGGACTCCGGGTTTGTATAAACAAATTCCAATAAAACTGCAACCTCGTGGGTAGATCATAAATGCCCGAATAATTGCCATCAGATGTTGGAACTTTATGTTAGTTTTCTTTTTCGATCCGCGGTTCCAGAGAAATTTCGGGTGAGTATAATGCTTCGGCGTATTCAGGAGAGCCCACTTGAGTGATGCGCAAAATCATAAGCCGTAAACTGCGAATTCTTGAGATTCATCAATGGATGTGGTACCACATGTATAAGATAGGTGATAAAAGGAGTACAAACCTCAAATAATGGGAGTTTCCGTCTAAACTGTTGCACGAAGTAGTGCAAGTCAGAAGAAAGCCCGGATAAGATGGCAAATCGGTCTTCGCCTGCGACGCACGTCTGGGTACAAAACGTGGTAACGCAAACTGGTCAAAAAGCGCGTGCAAAGAATGGCTGACCAAACTGGTTCGACAAGTCAAGGGTTAAAGTTCATATGCCTATCGAGTCCATGGGATAGACCCGGTAAACAGCAGCAGGCATTGAAAGTGTTTGACCCGAGTTAAGAAAGTACACCGCCCCACCAACGCCAGCATTGCTTTCCCTAATCTGGCACCTCAGTCCACCGCATGCAAGAAAGAGATCAGCGAGAATGGTACAGTTGCTCCAGCCAGCAACGTTTCCCTCAATCTGCAGCACGCGCCAAGGTGCATGAACAACTAGCTGTCTTCCCCTCCTTTCAGCAGACAGGTGCGACGTATATCCACCTAACGATTCCCGAGGTAGTCTTTACTAATACTTCCTGAATATGACCATCACTTTCGGGCTTGGCCTCTACTATGGCGCCTTTCTCTCAATGACCGCGAGTTGGACTTTCGCCAACGCTTGCCCTTGCCTCCAACGTCGGGTATATCTGTCGCATATACTGATCATAGCACCTGAAAATTCGATCTGTCCTCGCAACAATAACAATTGGCTTGCGGTCAGCACGTCCAAGTTTGAATCATCATAGACAGGTACATGTGGACGGTTATTTAGAATACGCTACGCCTCAGTTTGGAAGGTAGGTAAAGATTCGTCGGTCAACACCTGTTCGCGGGAGACCGCGCTCAGTACTCGGCGGATAGATCATATCTGGCGCTCCCATACTCCTCCGCGGTGGCTGCTATAGAGTGGGTTGAAGTGCCTCTCCATCCCGTGGGCTATCATTCTCTTATTAACGGGTTCGCAGCCTAGCGAGTTCGGGAATTGCCGAAGTTTTAGTTCGGCTCCAACAACGTTACTTCCCCTGTCAATGAACATTTACTTTCGTGAACCGCGGCGGTTAATAAAGCGGGAAAGTGCCACAAGGAAAGGCTCAATCAATAATGAATGAGCTACTTTATTGTGAATTGCACACGTCTTCAAACACGAGAAGATACCCCCGTGGCCATCCCCGATTGTCGTCCGTCGCGAACAACAAGGGGACGGAATAAATCCACACCATTGTCGGCGAAGGTGTAACCAGGCTGGACTCTGCAGGGTGGTAACGGTGCCATCAGGTGTTCTGTCGGCTTCATCGACCTCGCCTTACATGACAAATACCTACGTACAATCCTTTCAACTGCGGGTGCCCTCTTGACAACACAAAATTTCTGACGCATTACAACTAGAACGTAGGAGGTGCCCATACGTCCTCACAAATCATGGTAGTGTCTAATCAAGCAATGTGTCACGGGATGCCGGCTCGGAAACATGGTGGGACGCTTGCGAGATGTACACAAGCCACTACCGACACATATCAGTCCTTCAGGGAGTAATGGAGATAGTTAACGCAACGAGTTGGAAGGCTTCGCATTCAAGGTCTCATCAGGACGTTCCTTTTCGGGAGAATTATATAAATGCTGAAAGGCGCGCTGTTGCACGTACTGCAACATTGAATATTCTGCCGGCCTCAGTTCATCAAGCCGCAGGGTATTTCTAAGTACAATATCCTTACCAAAGCTCTTACCGCAGAGGTAAGATTTGAACCTGGTAAACCAAGCTACCACTCGTCGTAGCCTCAGCCACTAGGAATAGTATGATAGCACCACATCTTTTGAAAGTCGGTTGCCGCGTTAACTAAAACTTTGGCAGCTTTCTTCAACTCTGGGTCTGTGGGCTTATGATGAATTTGTTCCATGTCAGTCTTGAGCCGATGTTGCTCACCGAGCTTTAGGGACTCAAGTCCTTGAATCCAAAGCCTCAACAGCTAACACCGTCTTATACAGATACCGCGTGGGGCACAGTCAGCAGGATTCGTGTTAGTCGGGACATGTCTCCATTGAAAAGTGTTGGTATTTTCGTGTATGAAGCTAATTTTGTTGGTCACAAAGGTCTTAAGCCTCCAACTTGTGCTAATAATATAATGCAACACAATCACTGAGTCTGTCCAAAAATATATGTTGTCGAATCGGACGTCGAGCTACTTCACCAGGTAGCACATTAGTCTAACCGCTAATACAGCAGCTTGCAGTTCAAGGCGCGGGATAGTAACTGACTTCAGGGGTGCTACTTTTGATCTGTCCATTAAAAAGCTACAGTAAACTTTTCGTAGCGACTCACATCTCAGGTAAGCTACGGCTCCACAACTAACCTCGGATGCGTCAGGAAAAATGTTCAAAAACAAACTGCTTAAGTTTGACACATCTAGGGCTGGCCAATGACTCGACAATCTGGATGTCATTACTCCACTTCTTCCAAGCATCCTGAATAACTTGAGTGACTCCTTCGTCCCAGCCGCAGTTTGATCGACAAAGCTCTTGCAGCAACTGTTTTGGTTGTAACAGTTAGGGAGCGACGTATCTCAATGGATCATATAATAATATAACGAGAGAATACCTCGCTCAGTCACTGGACGCTCCGGCATGTCTAATTTAAACTTAAAGCTGTCAGTTCTTACGCACCAATAGTGTCCCAACTTCTTGTGTATGTCGGGATGCAACAAGTTCGAAGGTCAGTTACACGTTCGCGTACCGGTATATTGGGAGGAAACCTCATCGCTTTTGCTTATCCATTTGTGCAGATGGAACCCATCCCTTTTCAGCAACTTAGACGGCTGATCGACCAGGTTGATAGCTTCATGGGTAGAATCAACCAACACCAAGCAGTCATCAAAATAAAAATTGTTCTTCACGACTCTAATAGTGCTTACATCAAACTATTCACAGTTATCATAAGCGGTTTGTTTCAAAGCAAATGTTGCTCACAATGGCGAGGACGTCGCTCCAAAGGGGTGAAAATTGGTTTCGTTGACCTCTGGGGTCTGCTCCAAGTTACCGTCGGTGTACCATAGAAAGCTTAGTGGTGCTCTATCTTCTGGCTTCAGATGAACTTGCAAGAACATTTCTTTGATGCCTGCAGACAATGCAATTGCGTTCAAAAGAAATTGTAGCAAACCTCCAGTAGTACCCCTCGCCAAATCTGGTCCAGAATATAAACAGTCGTTTAGCGACAGTTTTCCAGATTACGCCGCTAAATCAAACATTATCCTCATCTTGCCCGTTTAATGCGGATTAAGAACAGGATGGTGAGGAACAAATCGACTGGCCCCGCGCTTGTCGGTTGACGTAACCCTAGGATTTATGTTCCCGTATAGTGTTTGTACACAGCCGCAAGATATTCGGGTCCTTTAGTAGGCGGAGCCGAAGGTACTTTAGTCGCTTCTCGGCTATATACTTGTTTTCCGGTAGGTCATGCCAAGCACGTTTCCATGGGAGGCGGACCTGATAGTGACCATTCAGGAGACTGATCGATTGTTTCGCTTGACTTAGAACGTGTTTATCCTCGACCGACATTGATATATCCGTTTTGTGTCTGACCATTAAATTCGAGTTCAAGCAAGTCGCTTTCTATAGTCTGCTGCGTATTAAGGCAGGTTATTGTGGTCGTTTTGCTACCGCCGATACCCGATGGACCAAACACGGCCCAACCGAATACTGTCAATGGTGCATCGGGTTGTTTACTGGTCCCTATACTCTGCTCTATCACCCAGTGAGCATCTGGCACATTCGTACCTATTATAATAGAATAGAATATTTGGGATGCAATTCGAGGGAGCGTAGTGTCTCGCAAATGGGGCCAGCGACAAAGAAACTCTCGAGACGGTACCGTTGGCCTCGTCAGGGGTAGCTAGTCCGTTGAGTACACGGTTTCTACATGCGTCTGATAATCATTGTTCAAGGACTCGGTGGTCAAACTGAAAACTGTTGTACTCTCGTTCGACGCTCCGTTGATCGAACCAAACTCCAGTTCTGTTAGGATACCCTTCAGTCTAATGAGGTTAGCGATTCCGAGCGACACAAACGTAGAGTCTGATCCGCCGTCTGGGAGTGCACAGCATAGTACAGTGCCGTTGTGGCCGACTAGGCGTACTGGAAGAAACCCCAGGAAGGCTGACGGACCTCCACTGAATTCGAGTTTATAGTAGCAGTGTGCAAAGTGGGTGGCTTCACGTAGCTGTCCAAGTGCAGTAAACGATGATAGCGTTTGCCACATTCTGGCACGTCGCGACGATTAGGGGCTCGGTATTTCTCTGCTCGGTTGTTTGGTTTCAGACAGGTAAAACACAGCTTACGTTCCCTCAAGGCCTCAAGTTTCTGCTCTGGTGACGGCCTGAAATGCAGCACATTCGCATAAGTGATGATGGGCCGTACGTATGGGACAACTCAAAGCTTTAACCTGTGGACGAGGGAGCTTGCTGCGTCGATTAATATCATCCACATCCCTTAAATACACACGGTTAGCACTGTTAGCTAACTGGTTTACATGTTTGTCGCTGCGGACAGGTTTCTCTCAAGGAGCCGAGTCAGCTGGCAAAAAGACGGATCCTTTCGTTCGTATAGGATGTTGTCAACTACTTTTGCCCATTCTCGTTAGAGATGCCTGGGTAGTCGCATCACAAGCCGTTTCAAGCATGTCAAGCAATTGAAGTCGGCTGGTTTAGGCGACCCTCACCCCATCCGTGTGAGGGCGATCTCGCAGCTATGCACTTCATGTACCAGCTTCCTCAGCGCGTCCGCGTCTCCAGCAGCGATGGGGCCTCCGACCATTATATTATCAATGATGCTTCGCGCTACATCAACGGCCCGTCAAAATTCCTTATGAAGGATATCCATTGCTTTCACGAAGCCGTTTCTTTCTGGTAGCAACACACAATCTTCTGTTGATGCTTTGGCTTCGCCAGTAAAATAGTGAATAAGATACATTAGCCGCTGTATGTGGTCAACAGGTCTGCTGGCGACGTTCACTTGTAAGCTGTTCATAAACTTTTAAATTTAACGTGGGGTTTCATCAAATTTGTCTGTTTCTACCTTAAATGGCGCCAAAGTTGAAATAAGGCGTGTAAAGAAGCTTTGTTACGGATAAATGCACAATTTGGAGCGTTAAGCTCTTGGTTATGGGAGGTACCATCCGACTGTAGCTCATCCTACGACGAGGAGCTCTGATGAATTTTCAAACGCAGACTGGCCGGTGCCTTACACTTCAACTCAACCTTCTTTTGCCAATTATTAGTTGACACAAACTCTCTACTAAGTCCCCCTCCAAAACGTCTCGCTCAAGCTTAGCGTCTAAATGCGGCGCAGAAGTCCTATTACATCTAACGCCACTGGCCTTATTGGACTTTGGTGAGCAATGACATGGGGACACAAAACATGAACTAGTAACGCGGTTCACCTGAGATGTGGACGACATTTGATGAGCGTCAGCAATTTCTCCAAGAGGCGATCGAGTTTTGGCTCTTTCGCACGACTTGATTCTTAAATTGTACATCTTCCTCACAGATGGTCTTCCCGATGTCCAAAAGGATACTGTTCAATTTGAGTACTGTGTTCAAGAGAGACCACNGCATTCGGGAGAGACCACCTGAGTGATGCGCAAAATCATAAGCCGAAAACTGCGGATTCTTGAGATTTATCAAAAAATGTGGTACCACATGTATAATATAGGTAATAAAAAGAGTACAAACCTCAAATTGTGGGGGTTTCCTTCTAAACTGTTGCACGAAGTAGTGCAAGTCAGAAGAAAGCCCGGATAAGATGGCAAATCGGTCTTCGCTTGCGACGCACGTATGGGTACAAAACGTGGTAACGCAAACTGCTCAAAATGCGCGCGCAAAAATGGCTGACCAAACTGGTTCGACAAGTCAAGGGTTAAAGTTCATATGCCTAACGAGTCCATGGGATAGACCCAGAAAACAGCAGCAGACAATGGAAGAGTTTGGCCGGAGATAAGGAAATACAGGCGTATCATTTAGAAATTTCTGCATGATATGACCCTACTACCAATGGCCGATTTTCAGGATCTGTATGTAGAATGTGGGTTTCTTATCGCCTCAAATGTTTAATTACCCTAATTATCCCAAAAGGATTCTCGAGATGAGCTGATTTCTTTTTGTCCGTTGGGGAAAAATGGACAGCGAATCACTGAAAATATGGAGCAAACATTTTCTTGGGAGCTACTCAGTCGGGGGATAAGACTCTAAGCTCAATAATAAATTAGTACATGGAAGTTGTGCTAAGCTTGGGTTTAACATTTGCCTGCTTAATTGACTACTACTACTGATTGTTCTTCAGGTGCATCGCTTTTAGTTTATAGTTCTGAAGGAGGAGATTTAGGCACTCTAAATCCTGGTGACGGCCAAATACAAAGGTGATTAACCAGTGAGGGAATATTCAGTGATTTTAGTGGTATGCATGTATCTTGTAAGAGGTAAGTTTGGTGTGACGTTGGAAAACTTGGAAATCATGAATGATTGGTCAGTCCAAGTATTATAATCTATAACCCAAGGTATACACACGTGGGTAGAGTGTGCATCCGCCTGACCCAATTTGCACATCGTTTTTTGAACTGCGAATCTAATACGCTGGATGGTAATACTGTGCTGCTTTATCTCAACCTGCCTACATGAGTACAACACGATGTAATCCGCCTCATTCTTCTGAGTTTAATTCTCATGCTTGCGTGCATATCCACTGAACCGGTGGAACACAAAATCAGGCGAAGTGCTACGGACAGCTTTGAAGTTTTCGAAACCCTGCAGACACGGACAGCAACGTGTTCCTTGGTGTGCCCTGTGCCGATTCAGGTGATGCATTAACAAGTCTACAGGCGACTTGGCGTTTCTACTATGACGAAAAATAATGGAATGGGGCGAAATCTCGCTGGCCCTGGGATAGCCTAGGGCAACCACATCTAGCGGTAACGCCTATTCCCAAATTCATTACCAAAGCGCGTATTCCAACGTAAAGCCGATTCAGAAAGAAACTTCGCAAACCATTCTTTGGATAAAATTGCAAGCACTTGCTTCTTTGAACTCTGGATGCCAGGCATGAAGAGTTTGGCTTCTTTCATCATAGCATCGGCGAAGTCAATCTTTGCGAAACATTTACCTTTATTCATCTGCGCGAACAAACCACCTGGAAAAGGTAGAATTCGATATAGAATATCCTGCGAAGCGGTGAGTACAGCAGAGCAGCCCGCACAGATTCGGAGGATCCCGGTGGCCTTCTTCACCGATCCGATCTTTGCGTCTCACGATGAGTAATTGGTCGGTTATGGAACACCAGCCAAATGTCGTCAGCCTAGTTCCCGGTCCAGGATGGGCAAGTATGTGTATATAATTGGTTCTTCATGTCTTAAAAAATTAACTAGGCACTAGGAGGACACAGAGGCTGGCTTCTGCCTGTGTGCACCGTCCAAGCCTGTGGGTGAATATAGATGCGTTGCGTTGTGGAAGGTCCCCAAGTGAATGCCTCATAAAAAGGGGTTTGCTAAAAAGCACATCCGGATGCTGCGTGCAAAAGTTTGCAAATAAAATAAATTGCCTTAAAAGCAGAATCAGCCAACTGATCCTATCCAGCCCCATGAGATCAGGTTAGGGGCATGACGACAAGTAGCAGGTTGCTTACGGCATAAGCCATTGAAGCGCTTGGAGCATTCAATCTTACCAGCCGGTATCAATTCACCATCGAAATAATTACGGGTCCGATGTTCGGTCGGACTGACACGCAGCTTGCCAATTAGTTTTCACTGTCGTTCACTGATCGGTGTGATGTCGGAGCCCGTATCGAGCTGAAAACGAAGTGCGATGCCGTTGGTATCATTCATCACCAGCTCTTTCGGCAAGCAAGTCATCGTTGAATGCCGCCATCACCAAGGTAGAGCGTGATTTGTAAATTGCTTGGTGGTTTGCGGGTGCCCGCCGCCCTGAGATAGATACAACTCTTCTTTGTGGCCATATCGATTTCACCAGGAATATTTTATGAGGCCTAAACCGGCGACAATAAGCAGAATGCCACCCCAAAATCAGCAAACTGCAATAGACTTGCGCTTTTTTCGATCGGGCTTGTAAGACTTCTTTTTGGCGCTGGAGTTGACTGTGCTTACACAGCTGACTGGCCGTTTATAGACACGTTGTGCTTAAGAGAGATGAGGCATTGACGTTTGGTGTTGAAGCGCCGCAACGACAGTTCAACATCTTGTTCCATTATGTAAAGCAGCCGCGCTCTGACGCATGCATTTTAGGACGATTGGTGACAGGGTAAAATTGAGGCGATTAAGCTCATTTGATTCATTGAACCGAGCCCGAAGCGCTCCCATTCCCGTCTGAATGAACCGGAAAACGATGTGAAACCGTCATCATTTTGACCCGCTTGAGGCATTATTAAGGAATAGTGAACAGTGATGTTTGATCTCTGAATGTCTGGGACGGTGTTCTGATCCTTTCATTAAAGCTGAGGTCACATGGCAGCTTAGGGAGAATGAAGCTCATGCAAGTTTCACGCCCCGGTGTACCGAGTTTTGACAGCAATAATTTGCCTTTCCATCCGTCATCGGACTTTTAAAAATAAGTTTTTAACAAGCTTTCGTATCACTCGAACCAGCAGTCACAAGTGTGGCCAGAAAGACTGTCGAATATGAAGTTGCTTATTGAGGACGCGGCCGTGTAATTTGGAGAAACAGAAGACTCAATAGCAATAGCTGTTACTGTCTGAATGTGCAGTCCCTGGATCGGTGATTCAATGAGCTTCACTTGCAATCCTTCAAACTACTTTTGTTGCTCTCGGAGCAATTATCGAAGCTGATAAAATTCGTGCGACATCGTGGACCCCTCTTCAGCAATTGTAAGTTAAGTTACATCTCATTTTGAACCCCCGAGCTAGCATTCTTTGATGAACATGATTGATAC
This sequence comes from Opisthorchis viverrini, assembly GCF_000715545.1. NCBI lineage: Eukaryota > Metazoa > Platyhelminthes > Trematoda > Opisthorchiida > Opisthorchiidae > Opisthorchis > Opisthorchis viverrini. Next base: position 151,955 of record NW_008751956.1, read on the forward strand.
TCTATTCATTGCTCTATTCATTATTCTCTTATTTTATTATTCAATATGCTGTACATATACGCTAATTCAGCTACATACGTGCTACTTGTTACGCTGATATGAATTCCAGAGCTCTAGTTCGCCTGATTATACTGATATACGTCCGGAACTTGATTTTCACACATTCCCGTCAAAAAACAATCCCCAAAGTTGCGCAATCTATAGTAACGCCAAAAACCACGACAGCGGATAGTTTATAAAGTGTATACCGCGGCTATACTCTGGAATTTCTAATGTCTTCGGAATGCGGCATTGGCAACTGTCTTTCGGCGATCACTGGGTTATGATTGGCTGTTGCGTCCAGGCTTCCCACCAATCAGAGCTTACCTTGATGCCCACCGACAAGTGGCCCCAGCTTTTAGCCAATTTAGCTCGGGATATGCTTCTCGGCCTTAGCAGCGCCTGATTGCGAGCAGTAAAGCGGTATCTTTGTGGAATTCCGCCTAAAACCTGCTTTTACGAATGAGAGTGCCCATTCCGTCCCTGCGATGACTGACCACTCTTGGATGCAGACCATTTAAAGCTTCGAATAGGCTAGTCTAATTGGACTGTTTTCCGACGGCGGAACTGAGGATTTGTTTCCGGTCTCCAGGTTACTCATGGGGCATTTATACCGGATTAGCGTGGATCTGAATTAACATGAGTGGTCGACAGGATCAAAAATTCAGGAACAGCCTTGCAACATAGTGGAAGTGGCGATGCGGTCGATCTGGCTCCATAGTTTTTTATCAGTGTGTATCGCCTATCGTATATAAATACCCACGCTACTGAAGAACAACAGGTAATCAGTAGGGGTCTGTAAAAGATTGCCATCGGTTTCAGTGCATCTTAGATCAAAAGTGAACAGGCCACCGAATCGTGCTTCGTCCCTGTGGTCTCGTTATTCCGGCCGTGTCTCCGGACAGCAGTTTTTACTCACCCAACACACCTCCCAACTACCAAAAGCAGCGATGCTCTGGAGGAGGAAAGCCTCGCGTGAAAGCAGCGCCCAAAGTACGCAGAGCTTCTTTCCATAACAGACGACAAAGGTGCAGCCGTGAACTCCACACCCAAGTCAACTTCTGAGCTGAACTTGGTCAGATGTGCGGAGACAAGCATCGGAGCCTATGGACAAATCAACCACGTTTTGACCTCGACATCGGCTAATGCTCTGAGAACTGTACAACCACTAAGAATGTGAAACTGCTAATCTCCAGCTTCACTCTGCCAAAAGTGGCCTCTTTGATTGGGAAACGGTCGTATCCCAGGACCCCGACAGCCAAAGCCTTACCACACCAAACCGGAAAATCCCTCGTGCACCCAGTTGGCCACGCTGATCGCGGGCGACTCGGGTGTCCACACAAACCCGAAAGAAAGGCGACTGCAGCCAAACAAGCCGCATACGATTCGCCTAATCAGAAAGCTACTGGCTGGCTTCAAAAGCAGTCCTCTGCGAAAACGAACTTCATGGGAGCGCCACCAATAAACTTACTTCTCGGTGCTGTCAACCAGCGCTCAGGGTCTCACAGAGACACAAACCGCGCCAAAATACCAAAGAAACCAAACAGACGCAAGTTTGCCCCAAATTCTTGATCAACAGCAAATCTGGTCGTCCAAAAGGCGGTGTTGAAAGAGCTACAAGTAGCAATGGTCAAAGTGTTCGCCCGCGGGGAAAGTCTTCGTCTCCCAACGGTAAATGGTCCACACAAACCAGGCTTCCGCAGGGCGAAAAATTCCCTGCAAATGAAGAGCATTCCTCGAAACCAGACAGGAAGCAGACGAGTATGCCTCAGAGGCCATTCCGAAGCCTTGGACTCAAACCCAACGCAAAACTATTAAGTCTGCTAACCTCTCTGGTCACACAACGCGGCTCCTGACCTTTGGGGGCAACAGAGACAGTGTTGCAATGCTTATCCACAAACTGCCTTAGCCTTTTCAACAAGCTTTGCGTTATTAAACAGCCAGTTTGCCTTGAACAGCCGTCCATAATCGCACTCACAGAGACCCTACCCACACAGATGTCTATGGTGCGGAGATCTCGACAGACGGCTACTCTTTTTCGAGCTGACTCAAAACGAGGGAGGGCTGGTGGGGTTACTTTGTACTTACATTCGGGCCTGCCCATCCCGAGTGTCCCCTTCTGATACCACTCATTCACCTTTTTGCAATGCACTGTGGATCCAAACCCCGCTGCGCGGGTCCGATTCTCTCGGTGTTGTCTACCATCGCCCCTCGAGTCCCACTGAAGATGAGCACTTCCTCATACGAACCATTGAGCAACTTTCCTCCAGATACCACTTCACTCATCTCATGCTGGCAGGTGAATTAAACGCTCCAAAAGACTTGGATGAAGCTCCAGCGCGTCGGATCCAGTGAACTTTTTGCAGTTGCGCTGACCGAAGTCGTTCAACAGTACACTTGTACCCACCAGATACCGCGCAGGCCAACTACCGTCCCTCCTGGGTTTGGTCATCGCCAACGAAAGGCACTTAGTTTATCAGGTGATAATTAACGCTGCACTGGGACACAGCGGCCGCTGTATACTGACCTTTGATTTCATCTGCTTTTGGGCCAGAAATCCCGAATCTCAAATGTGGATTTAAAACTTCTGCCTTGTAGAATACGCCTCTTTCCTGAACAAGTTAAACTGGGACCTGTTTCAGTGGAAGACTTACATAGGACGATCGTCCAGAAAGTTCGCGAGTCTGCCGTGATGTTCGCCCCCTCCCCCCCAAAAAAACCAGCACGCAGTTGGATGGGCCGCAATCTACCTAAAAGGATTCAGCGTCTTCTTGAAAAAAGGTCTTGATTTTCCAAAAAGTTGATTACGGGAGACACAGGGTGAGCTGGCATTTCGTAAAATGCGGAACCGCTGTATATAAAAAAACCCACCAATAGTCACACTGAGACCAGCTCCGGTGGAAGAACTATATAGGACTAATGTCCAGAAAGTCCACGAGGCTGAGGAGACGTTCGTCCCAAGAGAACCGGCACGCACTCGGATGAACCGCAGGCTGCCAAAAAGGATTCGGCGACTTCTGGAAAATAGATCCCAAATCTTTTTCAAAAAGTTGACCACAGGGGACACAGAGGATGAGCTGGCATTTCGTAAAATGCGGAATCGCTGTAAGTCGGAAATCCGGCAATGGAACATACGAAAACAAGCCACCATTCTGGACCTCGCTCGAAAAAACAAAAACGTACTGTTCAATTACATGAGACATCACCGCAGAAACAAGCCATCCGCGTTCTCCTTAAAGGACAGGAACGGGGTACCTACGAGTGACCCAACAATGGTATCTGAAGTCTACAGAGACCACTATTTAGGTCTATATTCAGCTCACATCCAAACTTGTCAAGGCGTAACTAGGAACGGCCTCTAACCGATTTGGTCTTCAAGGCGGGCGACATTCGTCAACTCTTGCACAAGATCAACCCATTCTGCGTGCTGGGGCTCGACGAGGCCCATCCAAGGTTCCTGAATGAAACCTCGTCCCTCCTGGCAAATCATCTCTATCTGGTGTTTCGTCAGTCGCTTAACGAAAGCCGCCTTCCCTCTGTTTGGAAGGAAGCGATTGTCACGCCAATCTACAAAACTGGTCACCGACTATCGCCCGGCAGCTGCAGGCCTATAAGCTTCACTAGCGTACCGTACAGGCAGATGGAGCTATCCTAGATCGCCCACTTTCAGCAACGTGATATCTCCAGCTCAACACGGATTTCTCCCAAAACGTTATTGCGTGACAAACATGCTCGTGTTTATGGACACCTTAACCCAAGCCAAGGACAAGGGACTCATATCAGATGCCATATTTTCTCCAAAAAACGGTCCCACACGTCCCGCGCCTTACAAACTCAAGTCTTACGGGATTCAAGGGAAAATCCTACGCTAGATCAAGGCGTTCCTATCAGACAGATCATTCCGAGTGAGAATAGGCTCGACCTACTCTTATCCAGCGCCGGTCTCCATCGGAGTTCCTCAAGGCTCCGTCTTGGGACCAGTGCTGCTTCTGATCTACATCAAGGACCTCCCAGATGTTCTTGCAAGTCCATGTATACTTTTTGCGGACGACTGGAAATCCTGGAATTCCAATGCTAGTGCCCTTCAAATGGATGTAGACGCTGCCAAGCAGTGGTCGTTGGACTGGCACCTTCCTCTGAATGACGAAAAGTGCGTCCATATGTAGTTTGGAGGAGCCTTGGCGAATGCCTTTGTTATGCATGGTGAGAAAGGACCAGAAAATATCACGAGGATAGATGCCAAAAAGGATTTTGGCATCTGGGTCTCCTCAAACTTGTCCTTCTCACTGCACTATGAGAAATCGGCCCGAAGGGCATTCGTCATTTTACGGATGATCCAACACACCTTCTTTCGTATCACTCGCATGGACTTCCAAATACTCTATGGGGCCTAAGTCAGACCGCTCCTTGAATATGTCAACAAAGTTGTCTACTCAGTACGCACGAAAGGCGTAACCCTCATTGAGCGTGTCCAGCAAGGTACTACAAAACTGGTTGCAGGCCTCAAATCCGTGGACTACGAAACGCGTCTCGCGGTGCTTGACTTCTTTCCATGGAATATCGCTGCCTGAACAAGGCTTGGCCAACAGGTTTTCCACCGTTGACCCAGCAACCACGCGGCGCGGACATAGTAAGTTGGTCTTCAAGCTCAGAGCGCACACTTCCATTAGGCAGTCAAGGAACAAAATGTCCGCCATACTAGGTCTGGTGTGAGAGTCAATGCAAGAATGTACACTCAGCGCTATGTACTGCACATGAAAATGTTTTGTGTAAGTAGACAATCCACAATGGCAACCAAACACAGGTCATTGACTGACCTTAAGAAGGCCCAGTCCACTAACAGCCTTGGCGGACTAAGGAAAGCAGATTTCTCGATAAGAAATTATCATCGGTTGGTGTACCAAAAAGTCCCTCAGGAAGAGACTGGACCTCACCGTGGTGTGGCCGTTTGTGTACTTCGGCGACGCATTGAGCTATACCGGGGGGGACTGTCCGCCCGACACAGTCTCTCATACCAGGTTGGTCCATGAGTAGAGGTCAGACGAACACAGTCTCCTGGTCCTCCAGGTTGGGGGTTGGAACATGCGTGGCGACGTGTTCCGTAAAAATAGTGATGTACTTGCATCTCCAGCTCAACACCGCTGCCTTGCGGCTAGGCTTTTGAGCCAAAGGCTTTGGTTGAGGACCCTAATCGTCCTCCTGTCTAGGTGTGGGCGGCCTGGCAGTGTCCTAGCCCTCGTACAACCATGACGTAAACTAACAATTCTCTCATGGCACATCGGCCGTCGCGTGGTGCCGTCAGGCAGGCG
>NW_008751956.1:157966-160575 GCF_000715545.1 Opisthorchis viverrini
GCACCAAATTTCAACGCTCCACATGGTTAGTCACGGGCGGAGGTACTTATGAACCGGACGACCCGCTTACCCGTTGACGTCATCCGTCCAACACCACATTCGCCAACTAGTAAAAACATAATTATGGAAGTTCATTTCAACCGACATCACGGTGCTGTAAATAATATATTTCTGCCCGGCCAATCTGTGCTCGCGAAGGACTATCGTGGTGGCGCGGAAAGTGGACACAAGGCATAGTTGTGCGCCGTGCCGGAAGAGTTGTCTATGAAGTAAATGTAGGCTCCTCTATCTGGGTCCGTCATGCCAATCAGCTACGCGCTTCCTATATTCCAGCGGCACCTACACTCGACTCTGTTCTTCCACTTGAGATTCTTCTCAACGCATTTGAGTTAGCTCAAAAGCCAAAATCTCCGGAGCCGATGAATGAACCAGCAATTTCCAAAAGTTGCGCACCTAGAAGATGGACCGATCGAAACAGCAGACAACCATCGACCTGGGAGACCGAAGATTGGCGTTGGTAGAACGGCTGAATCTCTATCTGGGCATACTAGAGGCCAGTGTGGGCAGTGAACATGTATTGCTTTTTTCAGTAATGGATCACGAAAAGTGACGTCGCGAACCATAGCAGAAGTGACTGGTAAAGCGCGGATTGCTGCAGTAAGCACAGTATTTACTTCCGGTTCCGCTGTTGTTGATGCGATAACCGCATCTTCGAGTTGTGGACGCTGAGAATCCACTAGCCTTGTTAATGCGTCAGCCTGGCCCATTGCATCAGTTGTTTGGTATTTGATGGAAAGTCGTAGCCCAAGAGCATTGTTGCCCAGCGTTGCAAGCGATTTGCTGTGTACACGGGGATACCCTTTGATCCGAAAATACCAAGAAGTGGTTTATGATCGGTGATGAGCATGAAATGACGACCATATAGCATTTTATGGAACTTCTTGATGGCGAAAATTATAGCTAAAGCTTCTTTTTCAATTTGTCCATAATTGCGTTTGGTAACTGTCAGGGATCTGACTGCATGGGTTATTGCTTTTTCACTTCCATCAAGGAACACGTGAGAGATAACTGCTCCAATACCATAACAGGATGCGTCTGAAACCACAGTAATGTCCAGAGCTGGATTATAATGCGTGAGAACTAAGTTAGAGCTAAGTTGTGACTTCACGTTATCAAATGCAGGTTGGCAATCGTGTGATCAGTTCCGTGAAACATCTTTTTGTAGAAGGTGATTTAGTGGATGGCGGACACGATGCATGTCTGGTAGAAAAGTGCTGTGATGGCTGACCAAGCCAAGGAACGAACGTAGAGTTGTTAGATTTATCGGTGCTGGCATTTGAAGTATGGCAGAAATGTTTTCTGGGTCCGGACGACGACCATTTTCGTCAAAGATAAATCCCAGGTATTTAATGCAGGCGAGGAAGAATTCACACTTTTCAGCACGGAGACGAAAACCATATCGTTGAATTTGCTCCAGCACACAATATAATCGATGTAGTAGTTCGTATTGATTGGCACCAGCGATGATGATGTAATCTAAGTGTGCGGCAACTCCGGGAGAATCGGAATTCTCCAAAGCATTTACCACCATTGAGCTTGGTGAACAAATCTGGAAGAGGTAATGGATATTGATGGGACTCAAGTATGGCATTCAGTCCAGTTGAATAGTCAGCACATACGCGTACCTTGCCATTTGCCTTTTTGACGACAACAATAGGAGCAGCCCAAGACGAATAATTCACTGGCTGAATAACTCCGAACTGTTGGAGACGAACAAGTTCATTTTCCACGGTCGTGAGAGCGGCAAACGGAACGGGACGCTTCGGTCAATTGGTCTGGAATCGGGTCAGAGTTTGATGCTTGCCCTGATTTTCGTACAGCATCCAAGGCCACCTTTGAAGACACCGTCGAATTTTGTCTTGAAGTCGTGAGAGTGTTTGTGAAATGTTTCACAATATCTGAAGGGCACGATAGTCGTAAAGCACTGCTCACAGATGTCAGGGGTACACTAAAAAGGTCATGTTTCTCAATCCAATCAAGTCCAAGAATGTTCAAATTAGGACAATCAGTGAGATACCAAGTTCATGAGAACTATAGATTGTTGAATGATACATTACAGGCTAACTTGCCAGTCAGTAGTAGTGTACTGCCAGATGCATTTTTGGCCCGATGCTTTGTAAACGACACAACGGGTTTTCCTATCAACTCCCAATTGGAACGTGAGATCAACGTAATATCTGAAGCTGTGTCGAGCTGCAGACGGATTGAAACTTCGTTGATGGAAACTGTAAGGCATTTCCTTCGAGACTCAAATTCAACTTGGAATGTTGCAAACACAGATCTGGACTGCGGACGTTTCTTGTTCGGTTGCTTTTTGACTGTGTTGCTGAGTGGACTGTCGAAGATCTTTTGGTTTTTGGGTACGGCAGAAACCTTTGTGGCCCCACCGATTACACGTCTGGCACTGTTGCTTCTTGAATGGACAGAAACGTGCATAATGCCACTCGCCACAAAACCAACACGGTGTTGGCGGGTTTTTCTCATGTGTAACAGTGGTTTGTTTCAATACCATGACACCACTGGGATTAGTAGGTCGTGACGTGTGCTGT
>NW_008751956.1:160587-162591 GCF_000715545.1 Opisthorchis viverrini
GGTAATATCCTCTCGTGCTCAAGCTTGGAAAGCAGTAGTGTGTGAGTATCTGATTCCTGCGGAGACTGAAGACCAGCAACGAAAATTAGAACACGGTAATATCCTTCTCAAAGCAGTCCAGCGCAAATATATGATTCTTTGGGAGACTGAAGACCAGCATCGAAAATGAGACACTTGAACCGATCCTTTTTAAGTGCCTGGAAATGAAATTTTTCCCAATCACGGTTGACGACACCGGCAAAAGTGGCGTACTTTTCGGCATCACGCTTGGTCAATTCGAGACAATTGTGTCGGACCTTAAAAAGTGAATATTGCTCACCGAAAATTTCACGGAGTTATTTCACTGCTTGTGCCAATTTAGATCCTTGGATGTTTGGGAAAAATGAAGTTCGTGAACCGATCGTGCTCGAGGGTTCCAAGTTTCCGGACTAAGAGACGGGGTTTCTAGGCATCATCTTTGTCGATAAACTCATTCTAAAAGTATCTTCCCAGCGACAGTACCGTGAATCGAATGTGAAACCAGAGGCTGGTTCCTAGAGGAACTCGGTAACAGTTGCTGCCACAGAATCGGCAAAAGATGATGAAGTACCAATCTGGGATGGAATCGATGCCTGAAGCCTGACGGCTTGAGTAAGAGACAGAATAAGTCGCAACTGCGATTGTTCGAACTGCGTTTGTTGCTGATGAAGGATTTCATTCCAGTTCTCCGCTGAAATTGACATTTTTGTGTTTGCGTTGGGTTCCTGTCGCCAGCGTTATATCCCAATCAGCTGCCAGCCCTTCCTAGGTGTTTACGCATGCACCTCGGGCTCGGTTCGGAAGGCTGAGATCCCGAACAATCTTACCAAATGCGGAAACGTTGACCACATTGCGCAGTACTCGGAACTGGGTAGAGAGGATATTTGGCATACGCGCTGTTCGCTGCATCGGTACTGTTGCACTTAGACTTGGGATACCAAGTCCTCTGTGTTGTTCACCGGCGTGAATGTAGCCGATCGGGGTGTCCTTTGGTAGGCGTAGCCAGTCACGAATAGATTGGCTGATGTAATTGTCCAACCTTTTGAGCGTGTTTTGGTGGACTTGGCCGAGTACGAGCGAATGTGTCAGGCTCGGTATCAGGTAGTTGCCCGTGATCTCCATTCTTGGATGTGGCTTCAATGGGGCACTCGTTATCTCTTTAGCAGTTTGAGCAGCTGCTGTCAGTGCTTGAAGACTCCTTTTCCATTGAAAGTAAAGGGGATGCTTAAATATGTCACGGTTTCTGTCGGACGCAGAGGAGTGATGAGTTCCTCGGTGAAACAAAATGCCTCGACTGAGATAGCTGCCGCCCTATGTTTCCTGTCCACACAAATCACCATCCATTTCGTCTGGGCGTTGATCTTCATACCATCTGTTCCCAACCCTACCGCAGTAGCTTCAAGCTTCATTTGACTCAATTACCACAAACAAACACAGTGTAATTGATGGAGTTTGGTCCGTCGTCTAGACGTTCCTTGGGTTGTCTTTTGTCATCATGAGGCCGCCCTGACTCGTTCATTCTAACGGTTGTTGCTTCACTGGTCATTCACCGGTTTCTGTTTCTCTTCACCAAGGTATCCATGCTACATATACACTTGCCAAGCTTTGTTGAAGGTTGACCCATGGTACTTCTCTTCCGCAGTACCTGCCAGGGTCCAGACACAGGTTTATTTTCAGGTGAACATTCCAGTTACTAACCTGTTCCTAGTGGTGAGGAGCATCAGTTTCCTTCACTTTCAGCTGCTCACCCAGGAATTGGAACAACTCTCTAGCTTTTTCTAATTTGAGTCTTCGAGACCATGACCTCCAAGTACTCTCACTGACTACATATATCGAACCTACCGAACCCTTTGGTTGATTCGCTAATTTGTTAGTTGGTGGTTTGCGTCTTACTTGAGCGTACACGGTGCACTGAAATCTTACTCTAGTACCCTCGGTAGTGCTGATACAGCTTCCCCCCCGCTCATACCCCGGGGGGGGAAAACA
>NW_008751956.1:163140-183356 GCF_000715545.1 Opisthorchis viverrini
TACGCAGATATGCCTTTTTTCCAGCTCGCTTTGTGCCATCATGTTTGATTGTGAACAGTGCAGCCGTTCATATCGGCGACAGTCTCAACTGGTGGTGCATATGCGCCAACACACGGGTGAGGTGAGTGTTTAGGTTTGCTTTTCTTTTTTACGATTGTGACCGAATGCATGACTTCATATTGTGTCGATCTGACGAGCTGTACACTCCAGTGCAGCCATATACTGTTCAGCTTTTGGTGAAAGTCTTCTTCAAGTGACAGTAACAGCATCAAACACGTTTTCGGCTAATTTCGCTTCTTTCTTTTGTTCTCGTCCTCCGAGTTTTCCTGTTTCCTCCAATAGAGACCTTTTTCCTGCGAATGTGGTAAGAATTATGCCCGTGAAGACCATTTGCGACGACATCAGCGTTCTTGCCCGGGGGACAAGGTCCCACCGTCTGTAACCGGTGAGCTACAACAGACATTCCTGCATAGAAAACTCTACTCTTGTCCACAATGTGGGGCTGGACCATTCCGTCAGAAGAAGATGGTTTGGGCCCATGTTGCAATGGTGCACCGGTGAGATTTGTCTTTTTTGCTTCGTGTTGAATGTATTTCCAAGTCGATATTGATATTGGTCCATTCTGAGGTGAATTTCAGAGCTGATTAGGGCGATTAAACGTAGTTTTTTGGTACTCAGAGAAGAGCCATTGAATGTCAGGACTGTGTGAGCTGCTTGGTGACGTTGATGTTCAGAATACCGCAATTTCGAGATGGACCGAATGGTTAGAGCGGAAGGTCCATGGTTCGAACCAGACCTCCGCCTTTCGACTTCCCTGTTTAGGCTTGGGCAACCTGGTAGTATCCCAGCCCTTGTGCTTCTTCTGGATGGCATGGCAGCTCGGCACCGAAAGAGTGCTACAGCTGAACGATGCTGGAATTTCTATGGCATAAAATTCATCCCTAGATGTGGTATGAAACCCTATAGCCCCATCCTTACCAGTGATGACTTTATGCTATAAGTTTTTGGGGATGCTTGCGACTCACGCTACTCGTTCTCATGATAAACACCAGTTGTAGGGCTGAAAACCAATCATCTCTAGGGACGCCTTATTTCAGTGTCAGCGATGGGCTTTTCCAGACTACTCTCCACCCCTCTACTCTCTCACGGAACGTAGGGAAACGACTCGCAGATGACTTTGTTTTCCTCTGAAATCCACGCATTTGACCTGGTCAGAAAATGTTTTGGGTCAATTCGGTTCTGAATCTTTCAGTCTTGCAACACACTCGAATTTCAGACGTTGCACTGTGTTTATGTGAAGGCAGTCGTACGTCCACTCTACCAACTGGATGGAGTAGTAGTGGTTTACTTCTAGGCCCATAACTTTCTGTTATCTTCGTGGCTAAAGTTGGAAATCAAGAACTAAAGGAAGTCGCGCCAGAATTCATCGAAACCCTCCGGAAACAATGACTTCTATGGCCAACTCTACCAAGTCTCGATGTTTTCTAATCCCACAGCTACAATGTGTTGACAAATAGTCGATGCTTATCTCTTTTATGGCTTTTCAGCAGTTCTAGTGTGTGTGTTCCTACTTATGGGGGGGTCGTGCGATCCAGGAATTCGTCCAAACGGACTTGGAGAAATTACCCGAATTGGCTGAGGGGAAGTCATATCTAAAGTTCAATCTGAGTCCGATTATTTGACGCAGGATGTGAGCTTAATCGAGACAGCTTTTTGAACCATTTGTGAGGTACCACAAGACCATTTCAACTTTGTTCAATTTCCTTACGAATAATCCTACCTGTATCGGCCTGGTAAATAATCGAAACGCCGATGACCAAGGTCTTTTCCTTCCAATGTCCCTCGAAGTGGATTTTTAACGGTCAAACGGAATTTACTCAACGATTTCGTACAACCCTCCCCGCTCTGAGGCAACAGTCTCGCAGGATGGACACAAGATTGCCTCTTTTTCCAAGTGACTTCTTCTTCCAAGGTTCTGAGAGAAGTAAAAAGTGGTCTGTTTCGAGAACCACTGTCTTTCCACAGTGATTGTTACAGACACGGACAGCTAAACTATATATCCCGCCCACAGATTGATCGCCTCCGTGCTTGTTCCTTGATGCGTGATTTTATTCCAACAGGTGTTCCAAGGTACACCGATTTTTTTTTGACGCCACCAACTAATCTGTGTGAAGCTGGCGTTGCAGTCCTGGAGATCCATGTCGCACACAAATGTGGCTTGCATTGCCAGGATGAGAAAAATCGATAACCGGTGCCTAGCTGCCATGCCACCAGAAGGAAGCACGAAGGCTGGGATACTGCCAGGTTGCCCAAGCCTAGACAGAGAAAGTCGAGAGTCGGAGGCCGCGTACGAACCATGGACCTTCCGGTCACTAAATTTTCGCTCTAACCACTAATCCAGCTCGCTGCGGACGCTGACCAAGAAGTACTGTGGTCTTACGCAGACCTGTTCAACGACCACTGTGTATTGTATTGTTGTAAAAAACAAGCAACTGAATTCATGGATACGCATGCACCCTAGTAGGGTAACATATCAAAGTGCATTGAGCCTGAGGTATCGCACTTGCTAAGTCATGAATTTACTGGTCGCGTTGGTTACCAGGTCTACTTGTGAGCACCGAAGCATTACGACCACGCTTGACATGCTTTTTGGATTGGGGGTTGCTTGTATGTTTCGAGAAGGTTGGCGAGATCGCCTTGTGAGCCTCAACTGTTGCGGACGTTCTGAACGGTGTTATAACGGTGTTGACATCCGATGACTGTGGTGGAACGTCCTTGCTTAAAGCGAATCATCTATTACGTATTCATTGATTCTTAGAGGGATATTGATGAAGGGCCTTCAACGTTTTCGATTGTGGTTGCCTTAACTGCAGTCGCTTCATGGCTCAGGTGGTTAGAGCGCGAATTTACTAACCGGAAGGTCTGTGGTTCGAACCCGATCTGCCTCTCGACTTCCCCTGTCTAGGCTTAGGCAATCTGACAGTATCCCGGGCTCTCGTGCTTCCTTTGGGTAGCATGGCAGCTAGGCACCGAGAGGGCGCTACGGCTGAACGGTTATTATTATTATAGTCGCTTCATACTATCGTCAACCGTAGTATGAATTTACCCATGTTACGCCGTTGGATTTCATCTCTATTCGACAAAATCGTGTCCAACTGTAAATTTCCACTGCAACGGCGCTTTGTTGCAGGTCGCATTTCGATTTTTTTACTCATTCTACGAATTCGAATGTGTAGCATCTCTGTCACGATTTACTATCATATTTCATGTGTATCTTTGACCTCGCAGCAAAGTTCTTATTCAATACTCGTGTTTTTCTCTCCCTCCGGACTCAATTTTGAGGTTAGCGAACGCAAACACGTTTGTGACCACTGCTCAAAAGCATTTCCCACCAAGTCCAAATTGGCCCGTCACGCGACTCGGCACCACGGATTTACCTGTCCCCACTGTGAAAACAATTCAGATGGACTAGACCCTGTCATATTCAACAACTTTGTTGGCTTGAGGCGGCACATTGCTTCGGTGCACCCGAAACCAGGTGAGTTCCTTGGATTATTGAACGGGAGGTCGTACGTTTCGAGCGCGTTTACGTCGCGTTCTTCCCTGCCCCTTTCTATTAGTGTGCGTGTTTCTCAGATGAGGCCTGCGCATGTGGAGGAGACCATGGGTCTTGTTTGATCAACGGGAGGTCGTACGTTTCGAGCACGTTTACGTCGCATTCTTCCCTGCCCCTTTCTATTATTGTGCGTGTTTCTCAGATGAGGCCCGAGTATGTGGAGGAGACCATGGGTCTTGTTTGATTTTGCTTTTAGAACCCCCCTTCCGTCCAATCTCGACTTTTGAATGGTGTGAGCCGTCTACCTGATGGGGCTCTTTTTCAAGGGACCTGTACCTTGTGAAGCATCGGTACCCATTGTCATGGGGTCACAGGCCCAGAGTCTTTCTGTGAATCGAACACGGTAACCTCAGCTTGATGATCAATCAGACAACTATAGTCGTTTTCAGCGACCACACGAAAACATCCCAATTGATTTGGCCGAATCTGCACTCCAAGGCAATACCGAATTGTACAAGTTTTCTCAGGGGTTATTTGTAGTATCTGTGCCGTTTGCATCTGCCCTGATTAGTGGGTTGACTTACTCGAAGCCGGTTCACCCAATGGGCGTGATTCAACTATATGTTGGCTATATGTTCAGCATGAGATCGATCCGATTGTCGTTGGTCTAACACGTGACTCAGTGTCGAACTTCGAGAAGCTAGGAATTTCAGAGAGGAGTTTGACAAAGCCTGAAATGTCGGAGATACCCCGTTTTTTCTATCTGTAACTGTTTTGACTCGTACCCTCCGTGACTGACCACAGTGTTTTGGCGGTCTGTCGTAGCCGCCGCCTCGCGCCGCTGTACATTTTCAAGACGTTAAAAACCCATATCTAGGCCTTCATCAGGCTTTTGAAATGTGCAATCTTTCGCGTGCAATGGGAAAGTGTGTTTCACGCTCACTGTGCACTCTCATCGTGATCTACTTCCGTTCCTTAGTTGAGATGGTTCGGGCTGCTGTCTTGTGCTTCCTTCTCATGTGCGGTAATGATGGGAGTGTGTACCAAAACAAACGGCTTTTCAAACTGTTCTGGTTTCGTTTAGGAGGGAGAGGCTCCTATACCCAAAATGCGGCTTCTCAATAGAGTTAAGCTAATCTTTGTAATGCACTACTTATAAGGTTGTTGAAAATTCGTCGACAGCCCACGACAGGTTTCGCCCTTCTTGGGGCTCATCAGGTAGGCGTAGTCCCCGAGTTTCTGTTATGTTCTACTTGAAACCAAATTGCGAATATATACTCATTTGCAAACTAATTTGGTTTTTCGAGAGACTCACCTGGAACCCAGCTGAATCTCTCGTTTGTGATGTTCCTAGGTTAATCTTGTCTATGGTGAGAGACTCATATCTGCGTTAACTGTTTTCAGTGTTCTAGAAAGACTAATCAATATCAATCTTTGCTTATTTCACGGAGAGAACTCAGGAGCTCGCTGATTGTTAGGGTCTCAAATTGGCTGTTCAGTGATGGGACTCAGTCTCACTTTCTTCAGCAATGCTTGGGCGCTGTACAGTGGGCAACCCACTTACTCTCGGTTACCCTAGTGATGAATAACTGTGGCCCGTTTCAAAGTCCGTAGTCTCAGTCCTTGGCTCGACGCCCTACACGGAACCCAAGTTGACGGATGAGTTCTGGAAGCAAACCTAAAGTGTTGTCAAACGTGTTCCCCTGATGGAGGGAACGCTTAGTGGGTCCAGTTTCACAGTACTGACCCTAATCGTCATTATGTAAGACTCTTCAACGGATGTTCATTTTTGGCTAGACATTATCCTTTCGATACTTCACCTCTGTATTATTCGGAGATTTCTAGCAATGAAGCCATCGGCGACTATCTCTTCTTGCTATCTGTTCAATCGTTATTTCGTGTGCTTTCATATTCAACCGGAACCTGCGTTTTTCAGCGCTGACCTGCAGTGTCTGTGGCAAACATTTTGACAGACCAAGTCGGCTCAAGGAACACGAGCTAACCCACACTCCTGGTGGTCCGGAGCTCCGGCGCCAGTATGTTTGTACCCTATGCCCTCACATTCTCCCGTCAGTATCCAAAGAAGCCAGTTCCTCGCTGGGCGAGGGCTCGTCTGAGGCGACTATCCAAGTAACGGCGTTCACGGCGAAAAGGAACCTTCATGCTCATATGCGATTGGTCCATGCAGATCTTGTTTTCCCGTGTACATGGCCCACCTGTCCCGTATTGCTGTCCACTAAAGTAAGTTCCTCTCCGCCTAAGACGTACGTTCAGAATACAATTTTTGGCCCACGGCGTGGATTTTTTTTTACTTCTGCTTGTAGTTGCCAAATTTCTTAGCCCATGAGCACACTTTGCATTGTGTTGGCTCAACCCGAATAATGTCTTGTCACTCTAGCCGGTTCTCTTAAAATCGGAGATGGTAACTTGTGTCCTGTGTGACAGTTATCTTTTTCTCAAAACTGCCTGTTTGGTGATGAAGGGCGACAGTCTTATACTGAGTTCTTCTGTGTAAAGGACGAGCAACCACGGGACGAGTTACGGTGACTGTCACAGAAGTCACCGTAGAAGAGCAGGACGAGATGGACCAAGTGGTTAGAGCCCGGAAGGTCCGTGGTTCGATCCGACCCCTGCCTCTTGACTTCCCCTGTCTAGGCTTGGGCAACTTGGCAGTATCCCAGCCCTCGTGCCTCCTTCATGTGGCATGGCAGCTAGGTACCGAAAGGGTGCTACAGTTGAACAATTTTTATTTTTTCATAGAAGAGCTCTGAACTGTTGGATTTTATGATGGGTGGGCATATAATAGTTCGCACGGAGTTTGGTCTTTGGAGAAAGGAAAGAAACGGAGAGATTGGTTCATCAGTGCCGCACCGCGGGTGGTTTGAAGATCCCGGCCGAGTGTAACGACTAACATTTGTTTTTGTGCGATAGGGAACACAACCTAAGTTCGTTTCGGAGCTATATTTTGTGCTATGGTGTTGGTGAGCGAAAACCGAGCGGACACTTCAACCCTGCAGTCTAAAGGCCTAGATTATTCGTCAGAGGCTAATCACGATTTGCGGGCATACTCGTCGTGACTGACATCTGCCAGAGATTAAGCAGGGTCGAAGTGTGGTTTTGCTAACCTCAATACTTTTTGGCATTTGCTCATATGTCTGTAGGTTTTGCTTATCTGAGGGTGTCCTAGAATGCAGTGAGGTCAATGGTCACCGTTAAAGGTTCGAACGCCGCGTTGTCAGGGGTCCAATCCCTTTTTCATCGTCTTACTGCTAGTTACCGGTTCACCTGATTGTTCTGTTCAGTTTGTTGATTTCTTCTGCGCATAGTATGATTGATAACATCCTGTGTGTGCTGTGTAGTAACGGTATTTTCTTCAACTTAGTTTTCGGTCTGATCCTCCCAAGCTAGCGTTCACGTCAAAACAACCACCGATGGTGCACAAGGTATATTAATGCCCAAAGCCGAGTCAAGAACACTTATACAGCGCTCCATATATATATATATTTATATATGGTGTAAGCGGTGACAACTTTCTCAAACTTCGGATGCCTTCTAGATGCGCCACTGGCAACCGGCATTCAGCCAATACTAAGTCATGATTGGCTCTTGTATCCAGACTTCCGACCAATCAGACCTCAGCTTGATACCGGACCGGCAAGCGTCCCAAACTTTTGGCCAGTCCTGTACGGGATAGGCTTATCGGCCGTATCAGCACCTAAATACGAGCGGTAAAGCGGGATCCATGTGGAATTCCGCCTAATATGCTGTGTATACCCGGCGCTATCCGTTTGTGCATATGTATACGAGTGACCAGTTACCACGCAAATCTGGCGAGTCCCGGCCTGTTTAACGACAAACAACCCCGGAACCGACGGGGTTACGTTACGTATCTTCCCTGAACTCGAACTTCAGGGAGTGTTGATCCTCATTCAACCGCCATTTAATCCAGTTTGCCATCATCTTGAAGTTGTGTGAAATTCCCACTAGGATTTCTCCCATTCTTGATGATGAGGATGGATTAAACTCCAGGGTTAGTCGGATCCTCATGAGAACCCATGTATTGGGATTATAATGTGTCGACCAATATGGTATGAATACTGGTTGTTGTCGAGACAAAGCGATATCTTCGAGTGGCGCTTGGTACTAGAACTACTATAGGGACAGAAGAAACGTGGAGAATTTCAAATATCAAAGTAATGGATGGTACACATCAAAGTAACGGATGATACACTGGTAGTGGGATGTGCTGGCTCAGGTTCTGAACCCCTGGACCATACGTCAACCTCCCTGCTGTAGGACCCTAAGATAACTGGTTTTCTATTGTTCTTCTGGTTGTTGATGCATTGAGCTATCTGCAGGTGATACCGTCTGCTCACCAGGGGAGGGATATTCCACTTAGTTGGATGCTTTGATGTGTTGGGGGGACGTTGTGCCCCCTTCTTTCAAACGCTCTTACACGGAATGTGTTGGAAGAGTCGCGCACACAGGCCAACGGAAACAATATGGAATTCCGACTTTAAAGATCCTTGCGGGGAGGGGGGTTACTCTGCCAGCTTAGGCTGTCTTATCACTGTCCGAGTAATGTGTTCTCCAATTAAACTTATCACAGGGACCGGAAAGTGCAACCAGACAAATGAACCGGTATGCAGGATTAATTAACTGGGTTTGATTCAGTTTGTGTCTGAAGTGAACCACGCTGGTGGTTTGCACCCATCCCATCCGTAGAGCACAGCTTGAATCCACCAATTCCGTTTCCGTTTCCCAGCAAAAACTCTTACAACATCTCCAACGCCATGAGGCGAATCGTCCAGTCGCTCAGTCTAGTCGAAACAGACGTCTGAACACACAAGGAGAGAAGATTGTCACCTCAAAGCACAAGGTCAAACCGTTGGCGACCCATGGACGACGATCTTCGCACAAGCTCCAAACTGATGAAGATGAGACAGCAAGTCAGAGTAGCATAGTCGCTCTGTTGATGGATTCTGGCGATGAGTTATCCGCACAGGTTTGTGTCTACTCGGCTTCTTTCAGTGCGTTGAGTGTGTTTTACCTTTTTCCTTTCCTGAAAGTAATTTGATCCGGTCATTGTTTGTTTGTTTCGTAGTGCTGCAGCTCTGTTTTTCTGCTTACGACTTGTGGCAATCAGTTGTAGAGCTGTTTCAACTAGACAGGGGTCGAGATGGCTCAGTGGTTAGACGGCGAATTCGCTGACCGGAAGGTCTGGCAGAGGTTCGAACCCGACCTTTGCCTCTCGACTTTCCCTGTCTAGACTTGGGCAACCTGGCAGTATCCCAGTCCTCGTACTTCTTCCTGGGGACATGGCAGTTACGCGCCGAAAGAGTGATACAACTGAACGACATAGCATAGACGGAGCACATTGGTTTCAACGTAACTTGGTTTCTGTTTGGATTTTCGCGAACCCGAGAGAGTCGAGCTCGACTCATGAGAGATGGTCGATATCGTACGGGCACCACTAACCACACTGGTTGGAAAGGAATGAAAATAGTGCAATTGACGAATCACCTCTTAGAGATCAGTCGAACAGTCGTCCTTCACTCCTTGGAGCTCAAGATGACTCAGTAGTTGAGGCGGAAACTTGCTGGCATCTCGACCGCTCCTGTCCACGCTTGGGCAAACTGACAGTATCGCAGCCTCTTTTTTAGTGGCATGACCGCTGTGCACCGAAAGGGTATGCACTCTTTGGTGAACGTTGTACTTCAGGCTGTAAAAAACATACGATGATGTGCAACTGCTTTTCAGCGTGCTCCTGCTGGGCGCCCAATGCTTCAGCCTGGCGGACAGCTAGCGTTCGATTCACGCGAGAGAGATTGTGCATAACGCTGACGCACTAATGCGTTTTAGTCCTATCGGTTTTCGTGCGTGTGGTTGCCTACTCGAAGCATAGCGCCATTGAATTATGTCTCGTGTTTGAGCCAGTGGTTGGACTCAAGTGACTAATCCCAGGAACACTCGGATGTGTGCGACACCGTTTCGCACGATGAATTCATTTCAGTATACTGTGACAGTTCATTCCTCTCTCCTGATGACTGGACACAAGGAAAGTTCATTCATCTTTTTCAAGTGTACTAGTTTACGGTGACTGACTCGCGTTGGGATGAGTCGTTCACACGAGTGTCTCATACTATCTCGGACGCGAGTGGCGGTCATAGGCCAGGTTTGTTCAAACAGGTTAAGATTCACTTCTGATCCTGCTTGCGGATCCAGCGAAACTAACCCTTGTTTTGAAAATGGGGTCAATCTTTTTTAGAAGTTTTGTGGTCGCCTCTTCCGTGCCTAGTTTCTGAAAACGCATGGATACCCTAGGGCCAGCAATGTACTTTCACGGTTGATACTCATGCGAAGTCCAGTTTGTCCAAAACACCGGGGGTAAAAGGACACACTGATCAAGGGGGTGATGATGTGTTATGCTCAAAGCAATTCGCGGTTACAACGTGTGTACGTTTTACAGGGGGTGACGATGTGTTATGCTCAAAGCAATTCGCGGTTCCAGCGGCTACCACTCTCAGAGCAGGGCGGTGGGGATGCAGACATAAGATTTTTCTTGCACGCACACCAAATTTAACTCCTTCCGCAACACGTCTTCTAATCTGTGTACCATTCGCTGGTAAGCCCCAGAGTTAAATGCTTCTTGTGGTGCTAACGCACACGCCCTTTTCATCGTCATCGTCAAAAACTGCGTAGTTATCGGGCAACTTGTCTGTTTCTGGCCAGTAGAAAACTTCAGCATGTGCGCTCACATCGAGTCCATTGGAGGCCACTGACCTCGAGTCAGTCATGGACTCATCTGGATCCCTTGGCTGCTAGTAAGCGATCGGGCATCTCAACTTAAGATTGTCGTTCCATCTGGGGTGCCCAACTTGACTGCGATCGCGCCATCGTGCGGGGCCGGTTTGGGTTCACTTTCCGCCAGCATTACGCTTGCAGAGGAGAGCAGCTCCATTCATCAATTTCGACAAGTTTCAATAGCTAGAGAGTATCGAGCTGATCTGACTACTCGAAGCGCACAGTCATGCAGATGAAGGAAATTGCTCGGAGGTTGAATGGAGGTGACACAACTAAATGAACACTGGATATCGTCGAGATTAGGAGATCTTATCGATGCCAGAAAAGCTCCAGTGACTGTGATGGCGTACGCAAACACCGGATAATCAGGAGCTTGAAGAATGACAGAACGCTGGTGGATTCTGAAGTCCCAGAGGACGAAGAAGGCTTTCGCCGCAAACAACGGCCGCGCCCTGCTTCACTCGATTCGATTAACCGGTCAAAAGAAGATGAGTATCAGTGAAACAATATGCGGAAAAGAAGGAACGGCAATTGATCCACTAATTCGTCGTCTTCAGCGATGGGTTGGGCACTTCAAAGAACAGTTCAGCTCGCCTACAATATATCCTCCAGAAATACCCAACGATTTTGAATGGAACAGCAACACGATTTGGCCGTCATCGACAGAAATCCAGTGTGAGGTATCATTTCAACAACACAAGAGACCTGAAATGGTCTGCATCCCGCACCTTTCAACGAGGATGGTGAGGTTCTGGTGGAAAAAGCTAATCTGATAACCATACTGTCGGAGATTTTGGATGAAGACAAAAGCAGTGGAATGGAGCGGCTCGACCGTGATCCCATTCTTCAAAAGGGCGCAGGAGCGTCATGCGAAAACCATCTTGGCATCCCTTGTGTTCTTCGCCACTATTTTGCGCAGGTTGACCGATTATCACGAGAGACAGATTCGTAAGAATCAAGCTGGGTTTCGCCCTCGCCGAGAATGCATCAACCATAGCTTTACCTTGCCAGTACAACACAATACCAAACGGCCAACGTTGGTCGTTTTTCATGGTCTCAGAGCTGCTTTCGACTCTGTCGATCTTCAGGAATTTCGGTGTTGTCTGGCGACCAGAGGTTTCCTTTTTAAATTTATATCCATTTGCACGAATTGCTGTGGTCAGATACGAGGATACAGTAATCGAGAACTACACTCATTTGCAAATCAATTTGGTTTTCACGGGAGACTCAATCGAATCTCTCGTTTATGGTGTCCTCCAGCTCAATGTGCCGCACACAGGCCGCCTCATGATTCAGTTGGCACGATATCGAGATTCGATTGAGTCTTCCGTGAAAACCAAACTGATTTGCAAATGAGTGTATTTCTCGAAAACAGTGCAATTTGGGTTCAAGTAGATCATAAGGTTGACGGCAACTCGGGGACTGCGCCTACCTGATGAGCACCAAGAAGGGCGAAACCGGTTGTGGGCTGTCGAAGAGTTTTCAGCAACCTTGTGAGTAGTTTCCTTTATGAGGATACAGTAAGTTTTCGCCTGAGTCCTCCACATCCAATGGTGTGAGAAAAGGCCTCTCTCTCACCTTCCTTTTCGACTTTACTATTACCATGCTGCGTGAAATTCCTCTGCTTGTCTCTGAAACTTTGGGGGTTGAAATACTCACAAACATCGAGGATACTGATGATATCGCCACCTTGGATCAGACCCTTTGGAACTGCAGAAACCTAGAGTGGCGTTACAAGTCTATGGAATCAAACACACACCTTATGCTTGTCGACCGTCCAATCGATTCGTAGATAAATTTACTCAGCTGAGCATTTGCATAAGTCCCGGTGGCTGGCTGGAGACGAGATCACTTCTCGAATCGAGAATTTCTTGACAGCTTTTACCAATTACAGACATCCACACCCCAGGCACAACGTCAGTTTGTGTGTAGATACTGCGGCCGCATGTCCCATTATGCTTTACGGATCGGAAACGGCCGAGGATGTACGAAATCTTGCTTTGTTTAGCCATGGATATCTCCGAAGCGTTAGTCTTAGGACATGGTTTACAGCTGATAAACAAAAACTGCCAACGGTTGCCTGTGTTTCCACCGATGAAATTTTCCCATCGGCCCCCTGTGTAAACGCGTACATTTTTTGCCCATTTCAATTCATCTATCATCTTATTTCAAAAGTCGGACAAACTAATGGGTACCGTTTTATCCCACTTCATTTTTTTGGACCTAACGATAAACAAATAAAGTGTTTTAATGATAACTTGTCTGTTTGGCTCGACCAAACGCCCCAGCCGCACCACGGCCGCTCGGCGGTTTTAAATGCTTATCTGATGTATCTTTCTTTCTTTTGTATTCACAGTGACCCCATCAATTCTGGATCGTGATCCCTTCGTCACCAAAACCTGACGTGTTCCTACATCAGCATTTGGTTCTTCATTCCCGTTGACTTACTTGCACTTGACACGTGATTTGATACCGAAGTACTTTTATACATTTTGTGCAATACAGTCTTCTCGGATGTGTAGTTCTTTCTTGATGCGGTGACCCGCTGAACGTTCTTCCGTGGTGATTGTCTGTTTTTACTAGTCGTAGTTACAAGGGGTTCGTTGCAGTGCGTGAAAACAATGATATATAGCCGTTCAACTGTGGTACCCTGTCGGTGCCCCGTGCAACTCGGAGGCACACGTGTGAGATACTGCTAGGTTGTCCAAGCTCAACTAGGGACTATCCCAATAGCAGGGTTGGATTCGAACGACCGACCTTGCGGTTGGTGGCTCTGCACCCTAACCGGTTAGCTGTCCCGGATTAGTGGGCTAGGATTTATCTGTAGGAGGTGGCTGTTTCGTCTTTGACCGCATTGTTTGCCGCTCATCAGTCGCCCCGTTTCCTCAGGACATGATGGTCATCAATGTTGCACGATCTCCCACTAATGTCGTCTCCGCCTAGTAAATCCCACTCACATCCTGGTGGCGGAGACGCATCTACTACTTTGGAAATGAAGGTTAGTGTGCGACACCACCGACCTAAACTATTGTGGAGCGTCTAACCTAAGGCGTTTGTTGAAGCTTGGAATTAAACGATACAAGGGTTTACGTATACTTTTTTCCAGACAGTACATCCATGGGGCCAGCCCAACTCGTTCTCTCGTGCTAGGAATCTCCTGAAAGAGACTGGGTGCTGTC
Organism: Opisthorchis viverrini; assembly: GCF_000715545.1. Classification (NCBI taxonomy): domain Eukaryota; kingdom Metazoa; phylum Platyhelminthes; class Trematoda; order Opisthorchiida; family Opisthorchiidae; genus Opisthorchis; species Opisthorchis viverrini. The sequence continues at coordinate 176,680 of NW_008751956.1, forward strand.
CACCTCAAAAATGGGCCAGAGTCGAGTCATCCATCCGCTTAGCTTTAGTCAGACCAACGAACAAGAGGAAATGAGAAAATCGGTCCCCCTTGATTTCGTGGTATGTGTCTCTATCCTCAGACTCATGAGCGTTATCTCCAAAGTCAGCTGATACCGATGCCCTTGTGTACGGAGGCCAGCCGTCCCCAATAACCGAACGTCACATCATTTGGACGGATGTGTCACGTGCAGGACACGGACCAAACGAAGGCATGCTCTGATTGGTCAGAATGCCAGCCAATCCGGAGCGAGCATCTTTGACTTGACGCTTCTCGCCCCCTCACGGTGATTCTAACACGACCTTGTTGAACACTGTGATTACCCAATAAATACAGATGTAAGCGGTACCAAAACTCGCCCACAAAAACTGCTTGCTTACATCGCACGTGGATGTGCACTGCTCCCTAGTGCGGAGAAATTTTGAAGCCGTTATATTTGTTTATATCGAATTCTCCTGAGTTGGTTTCAATCGAAAAAGATATCGTCACCGGGACAACTCACTGATCAGTGCATTTCAATATCTACTCACAAGGACTGTTAAAGCTACTATTGACCTCCGCCGACCGATAGTTTTTTGTTTGTGCCACGTCTTTCTGTTCTGTGAGTCAGTGAAGTTGCTCTAAGGGTCGCGCCATGTTTTCGATGTATAATCACAGAAGGATTGAATCAGGCGGCTGAATATGCTCAAGTGTTTTAAGGTTGTGTCAGGTGAATGCTTGTGTTCTGATATCATTTTTAGGTAGCTCAGTGGTTTAGGCGGGGTCAACCCAACCGGAAGGCCACGTGGTTCGGATTCAGCCTCCATCCCGACTGTCCTCCTTGGGTTTGGGCAGCCTGGCCCTCGTGCTTCCTTCTGGTTGCATAGCCGCTATACACTGTTCCCCCTCCGGCACCGAACTTGTTCAGTCTTGGCGTCGTTTATATGCGCAGCTATCATGAGTCACGAGCGGTAAGCTATCAAAGGGATAATATGATCAATACTGGGCCATCTCACTTGGTGACGAAGGCTCTGCAACCGAATTGCTCAGTTCAATGAAGAGATCAATTGCCTTCTGTCCTCACTAACAATGAGTCATTAGAAATAACGAGCTGAATTATTGTGTTCACACCCGACCATGTCTAACGTCGCGACTGTTTAGTAGGTAAAGAGCACTTGCTGAGTTTCCAGGTTAATCTAATACTTCTCTTAATTTCAGCTTCGACTCTGTCGAATGAATCCGTTTGCGTCTACTGTGAGTGTCGCATTGTACTACGCGCTCAACCCCCCTTATGGGTTCTACTGAGAAACGTGTCACATCTACGACTACACTTGTATCCGACACCGCCTCGCCTTCCGGAGGCCGATTTCCTCTTAGATCGTCTCGTCAGAGTGCCAGAGGTGCCGAGCCTTTCAATGCGAGCATACTACCATCTTATCAGTTCGCTGCGGTTTCCGGCAGCGTTGAGTCTTCTAAATGTAAGTCTGCACTCGGCGAACGCGGTCCAACCCTACCGACAAACCAGTACCCACAGGATCCCTCCCGAACCGACCAGAGAACGAACAAAGCCGATGCCTCTTCAACGAGAATATCATATTCTCCGGTAACGTATGCTTCGGTAGCAGCCAGAAAACCCCCAAATTCCGCACGCTCTCCATTGGAAACAAAACACACAGGTCAACCTGAAAAACCATCTATCACCAAGAATCAGAGGAACTCTATTCAACTGGGGCCGAAAGCAAATAATCCTAATGGAATTGATCCAGTACCATGTAGTTCTGGATACAGTAGTAGTCTGGAACAGAACCCGATACAGAGTTCTTCCACCGTGTCCTGCGATGCCCCTGTGGCATCATCACCTTCTGGTGCTCGTGCTGGGTCATCGAACAAACGCAGATCGAAGAATAGAAAAAAGGTCCCTGGACTTATTGAGCTTGGTTCAATAGAATTCCCTCACGCGAGTAGCCCCCTGCAGAAGGGAAAGCGCCGAAAACTTCGCGCGTCCTCGCTATCCTCACTGGGTCGTTCTCGGACTCTTCCTCATAACTCCTCCGGTGCCCGTCGGTACGATGCACCGATCGAAATTCCCCTATCCCAGTTTATCAGCGTTGAACCACAAGTTTCTCCCCGTAAACCAGTGACTTCTCATGCTGCCGTAGTTCAGAAAACTCAACTCAAAGGCATCAATGAGAATGCACGCATAGGAAAAGTGCGCGAAACACCCAAAACCAAACGACCAACAACGCTGAAGCGTGCCATACTTGCCGAACGAGAAACTCGAAAGAATCGACGAAGTACTTCAGCTCCGGCGACAGCTAGGAGTGGTGCACTTTCTACAGGAGATCCCAGCAACAACGGAGACGTCCCATCGCCCGCGAATCAAGACGTAATCACGAAGGTATGTCCACTGTTCAGACCAGCCTTTAACAAAATTGTTTTTTTTTCTAGACAGGAACAAATGTCCAACGCCCGACATTGCATAGTTCTTCATCAAAATCCGATAACAAACGACAGGACGATTTGGTCACCGAACTCTTGCAACGATTGTCCCAACTTCAAGATCGAGCATACGTGAAATTCGCACACGCCCCACATCATCGTAAAAGGACAAAGCGCTATGTTTGCGGTCTTCGCGAGGTCGTCAAACACCTACGCCTAAAACACATTCGTCTCGTACTGATAGCCCGAGATCTTGAAGGAGGCGCAAGTCGCCATTGTCGAAAACTAACAGGTGCGCTTTGTCACTTTTGGGATCCTCTGCACTACTTTTCTCCGAATTAACCCAGAAGTGTTTGGAGTGCGAATTTACTGACCGGAAGGTCCGTGGTTCGAACCCGACCCCTGCCTCTCGACTTCCCCTAGTCTAATCTTTGGTAGCCTGGCAGTATTCCAGCACTCGTGCTTCTTTTTGCTTGCATGGCAGCTAGCCACCTGAAGGGTGTTACAGCTGGACTATTCGATTTCATACAGCTAAGTGATTTCTTGTCGCCAGTTTTCTCGTTAACTTGCTGGTTGTTATTCACTGGGGATTTCATATTCTGTTATAGGTCGATGTGGAAGCTCCCATGTGTGCACTTCTGCAACTTAACCAAAAACAATTCACATCACCTGAGAACTACACTTGTTGTCCAAAGGCATATCGCCTTGACGGCACAAATATTTCATTCCTCCCATTCTCAACCTTCAAGGGGCCTTACGATAACGATATGAAGTAGGCTTCTTCAAGAGTGATGAGTATGCGAAGACGATAGCTGTCTTGTGCTTTTGGTTCGGCAACTGGGTGTTACTTCGTACTCTCTTCGGCTGCCAACCGATTCGGGTGTGCATTGCTCAGACAATCTGCTCGTTGCTGAGGGAACTTCGCTTGCCGGCGAACCTCCACACACACCAGCAAATAGACTAAGTGGGAAGGGCTGAACCGGGGTTCCATTCTCTTCAGAGCTCGTCATTAGCTGATCATGGTCTGTGACTCACACCAGTCTCTTGACATATGGGGCAATTGATCTACCGGGACTGTATGAGCGCATTCTCTTTGTACCTGACTTATTAGATGTCAACAATCGAGCATCTTCGTATTTGAGATGTCTCCTCGATCGTTCATCCACTGATTATGTCGACCGATGACCTACCTATCAGAATTTCGCGGTCAAGCAGCTTCAGAACTAATTTAAACCAGACGGGTAATGCTGAGTGATTTCACGATTTGCTGGCTTGGACGCGCATCCCCCACCGTAGAATGATGACGATGGAGGCCTAGGTGGCTCAAGTGGTTAGAGCTCGAATTTACTGACCGAAAGAACTGTGGTTCGAACCCAACCTCTGCCTTTCGGCTTCCCCTGTCTAGGCTTGGGCAACCTGGCCGTATCCCAGCCCTCGTGCTTCCTTCGGGTGGCATGACAGCTAGGCACCAGAAGGGTGTTACAGCTGGACGATTTTTTTGAATTTTTTCCAAGCCAGCTGTTTGTAGTTTTCCACACGTGTGAGAATTTCGACCAGGCCGTCAACTGCAATATCCCCGTTTTATGTCATTCCGATCTGTTAATCAGGAGCTTGTATCCAGTAGTTAGTCTTTACGGGTTGCTGTGTTCCTCTAGTTTCAGTTTCTCCACAAAGTAATTGTGCTTCTTCGTTTATCAGTGAACGAGTCTGTAGATCGACGATTGGCAGATGACAATCGACACGCGACAGAGAATACGTAACCCCGATACATGCAAACTGGGGATATGCACTTCAGTTTTTCTTCCTTTCTCTCCCATAGAACCGGCGCCGTCAACCAATGAGGACGACACACAGCTTTCTGCCCTTGAAAATATTCTCGACCAAATATGGCACCTTGCAACGGAAGATGCAGAACGGCCCACTCCAATATTGTTGACCCATACGCGTCGGTTCCTGGGCTACCTGTCGCACAAATCGTGCCGTGTGTCTGTCATTGGAATTCTGAGTGACGCGGGAGCCGAGTCGATTATGCAGAACCTACTGGCTTTAAAAACGGGAATCAACTTACCGCAACCGCTGACTTCATTCGGTTCTTGTGAACGAGATCAACCAGCTGATGAGGAAAGTCAGCAGACGATCGCAACCAGCTGCATGTGGCATTGTCCTTCGGACCTCCAGGTAGATCCTTTTTCGGCCAACGTGATCCCTTTTGACAGTGCATTGTTCTTCATTGAACGCCCATCATCTCTGGATTTCTGGATGGGGTCGTTGGCCAAATTTTTGTCCCACTGTTTTATCGGGCGAGATGGCCCAAGTGGTTAGAGCGCGAATGGACTGACCAGAAGGTCCGTGGTTCGAACCCGACCTCTGCCTCTCGACTTCCCCTGTCTAGGCTTGGGCCAGCTGGCAGTATCCCAGCCCTCATGCAACCTTCGGGCGGCTTCGAAAGGGTGCTACAGCTGAACGATTTTTTTGTAAGACCTGAACGTCGAGGACAATCGTACACAAGTTCCAGGCTCCAACCGAACTTGCTAAGCACATGAAAGTCGACTCCGCTGTTGAACAGTGGATGTTCCATTTCGTGCGAACCTCAGTCCTCGCAATAGGTAGACTCGAATAGTCCGACACTAGCCTACTTTGGGCGTCCACCATTGGCTTACGCTCCCATGGTGTCTTTAGCCAGGCTCGTAAATCCCTTGGATGTGATGTTTTGTAGACAGTATCAGCTGACTCATGGTTTGCGCCACAACATGCCTAGACTACCGACGTTTGTGATGCCTGACGTTAGACGTTTCTCGTGACAAAATGCTCTGACTCTGTCTTCGATTTCGGGTTCTACGGTGGAAATCGCTGGTGGTTTTGTGTGTCAGCTTGGAAGACCAGTGATTGTAGCTTCCCCGCTTGCCAGTGCGATTGGCCACACATGTGGTTTTCTCCATCTCAGCGTGGTGATTTGCTACGGGATGTTAATGTCTGGCTTCCGAAAGATCGATTGAATCACTCACTTGTCTTATTTCCTTCGGTGCATACCAGGGACTCGTTTTTTTTTTTGGGGGGGGGGGTTTTTGTGAGAAAAGTTTTTTTTTTTGGGGGGGGGACTTATTGTCAGAAACGTGACCGGAAATTCTCCTACGAGGTTGAACTTAAAGTAAGTGAACGATCGGATGTTGTTTGGAGGTCTACACATTCAGGTGATTGATGCTCGATATGTTTCCCTTTTGCGAATAGCGCATTTCTGTAGCCACATAGCAGAGTAATCAGGAGGCTAAGAGATTACAACCTGGCTAGGTAAATGTATGAGACCCCTTGGAATACCCTGATTTTTAAGTTACTGTGGTGTTTACATGAGAATCAACCAAATCTCTCCTCTATGACAAGGTTGGTGGAAAGTCGAGATTAGGCCTTCCTGACGCCCTGAAAAGGCCGAAACTGGTAGCGGACTGTCGAACAGTTTTCATCATCCTTTCGAGTAGCATTTATACAACAACCACCACTCTTTACATGGAGCAAATGGGAATCTGAATATTCGTGAGTAACGTTCAGCTGTATCACCCTTTCGATGCCCAGCCGCCATGCCACCCGAGGGAAGCACCAGGCGGGGGAAACTGCCAGATTGCTCAACCCGAGACAGGGGAAGTCGAGAGACGGAAATCGGGTTCGACGTTCCGATCAGTCAATTGGCACTCTAACCACTGGTAGATCTCGCCACCCGATCTCAGTACACCCAGTGAATACTGGGCGAATACTAGTGACCGTAAGGTCCGTGGTTCGAACACGACCCGTGCCTCTCAACTTCCCCTGTCCAAGCTTGGGCAACTGGTCAGTAGCTCAGCCGTCTTGCTTCCTTCTGATGACATGACAGTTTGACACAGAAAGGGTGCCACGGCGGAGCGATGTTTTTCATTTCTGCACGTCCGCAGTGAAAAAGGGCTTTCTGACTCCGATGGGATGCCATCCTGCGGTTTCCTTGATCATAGCAGATGACAAAACCTATTTGACTGTTAACTTGTATGTCGGGGCACGCTTGTTATCGTAACACCCACATATCCAGCTTCACACTCGGACATTTTATTCCCTTTTGTCATGTTTACTACCGGTTATTGCAGAGTGACGTCGCGCTGCTTGCTTCAAGACAGTCATTGATTGGCTTCGACAGTGGTCTATTCATGTTTCCCTTTTTCATACGTCTTACATCTTCCAACCAATCCGCGTGCCCACTTT
>NW_008751956.1:183718-184608 GCF_000715545.1 Opisthorchis viverrini
GGTAAATGTATGAGAACCGGTGGAATACCCTGACTTTTAAGTTACTGTGGTGTTTACATGAGAATCAACCAAATCTCTCCTCTATGACAAGGTTGGTGGAAAGTCGAGATTAGGCCTTCCTGACGCCCTGAAAAGGCCGAAACTGGTAGCGGACTGTCGAACAGTTTTCATCATCCTTTCGAGTAGCATTTATACAACAACCACCACTCTTTACATGGAGCAAATGGGAATCTGAATGTTCGTGAGTAACGTTCAGCTTTATCACCCTTTCGATGCCCAGCCGCCATGCCACCCGAGGGAAGCACGAGGGCTGGGAGACTGCCAGATTGCTCAGCCCGAGACAGGCGAATTCCAGAGACGGAAATCGGGGTTCGACGTTTGATCAGTAAATTGGCACTCTAACCACTGGTAGATCTCGCCACCCGATCTCAGTACACCCAGTGAATACTGGGCGAATACTAGTGACCGTAAGGTCCGTGGTTCGAACACGACCCGTGCCTCTCAACTTCCCCTGTCCAAGCTTGGGCAACTGGTCAGTAGCTCAGCCGTCTTGCTTCCTTCTGATGACATGACAGTTTGACACAGAAAGGGTGCCACGGCGGAGCGATGTTTTTCATTTCTGCACGTCCGCAGTGAAAAAGGGCTTTCTGACTCCGATGGGATGCCATCCTGCGGTTTCCTTGATCATAGCAGATGACAAAACCTATTTGACTGTTAACTTGTATGTCGGGGCACGCTTGTTATCGTAACACCCACATATCCAGCTTCACACTCGGACATTTTATTCCCTTTTGTCATGTTTACTACCGGTTATTGCAGAGTGACGTCGCGCTGCTCGCTTCAAGACAGTCATTGATTGGCTTCGACAGTGGTCTATTCATGTTTCCCTT
>NW_008751956.1:184945-187274 GCF_000715545.1 Opisthorchis viverrini
TCAGTCAATTGGCACTCTAACCACTGGTAGATCTCGCCACCCGATCTCAGTACACCCAGTGAATACTGGGCGAATACTAGTGACCGTAAGGTCCGTGGTTCGAACACGACCCGTGCCTCTCAACTTCCCCTGTCCAAGCTTGGGCAACTGGTCAGTAGCTCAGCCGTCTTGCTTCCTTCTGATGACATGACAGTTTGACACAGAAAGGGTGCCACGGCGGAGCGATGTTTTTCATTTCTGCACGTCCGCAGTGAAAAAGGGCTTTCTGACTCCGATGGGATGCCATCCTGCGGTTTCCTTGATCATAGCAGATGACAAAACCTATTTGACTGTTAACTTGTATGTCGGGGCACGCTTGTTATCGTAACACCCACACACATATCCACACACTCGGACATTTTATTCCCTTTTGTCATGTTTACTACCGGTTGTTGCAGAGTGACGTCGCGCTGCTTGCTTCAAGACAGTCATTGATTGGCTTCGACAGTGGTCTATTCATGTTTCCCTTTTTCATACGTCTCACATCTTCCAACCAATCCGCGTGCCCACTTTAAGTCATTAAATTATTGATCACTGATATTGCAGATCGCAATACGGTAGGTATCCTTGTTCCTGAACTGCTTTTCCAGGCTTCGCGGGCGAAATGATCCCGAGTAGCGATCCCTCTTTAATCCTACATGAGACTGACTTTTTGTTTGCTTGATGTGGTCGTTCATTCATTCATTCATTCATTCATTCTTTCATTCATTTCCTTTCTCGCCCATGCGTACTACTGATAAGGTAGACGGTTTTCTGTTTAACCTCTAATATCCCCGGATACTCTTCTCACCTCTCAGTTCCCCATTTATTTTGATGTTGCAGGGCGCCTTCGCCTCCTTGTCTGTCGGCACATGAAAAAGAACAGTGTTCCGTTTCGGGCATCTCACAACCAGTTCTACTCTTTCCTACCACTTTATTTTATCTCGTGATTTGAGTACTATCTGTGACGTAATATTGTGTATGACGCACTTTGTTTGAGTTGAATAAATGGCAAGGAATGGTGCATTGTTCTCTGGTTGTTTACTGTACGAGTAATCAAAAAATTAAAACAAATCGTTTTATATGTAATACTCTTCTGGTGCCTAGCGGGAGAGTTCTATCTTTCTGAAATCATCTTGCGTGCCCCACCATTGCTATTCTGATGTTGCACAAGGGCTGGGATACTGCCAGCTGGCCCAAGCCTAGACGGGAAGTCGAGAGGTAGAGGTCGGGTTCGAACCGCGGATCTTTCGGTCAGTAAATTCTCGCTCTAACCATCTCAGCTTTCAGGTCAAGAAAAATGACTAGTTTACAGGGGAAGTATCAAACGAACCAACCTAGAACCTGACGTATTGGTTACTCTTCCTCAGGTAGATAGATTTATTTCTACGAAGTAGGATAAACAATGCGTGGGCGTCGATGTTGTTCTAATATTGCTCGAGATGTTTTTCAGTACAGTTGCCCTTCGCTGATGTATATTTGGTGGGATTTCATATTTTTTGGGCGATTCGACGACAGAGAAAAGTGCAGAGTGCCTGAATCTAGTTTACTTACGTTAAGGAACACTGTTTGAGTTCATTCACGGACAGACACGTGAAACCGTGTTTGCTGGTCATCAGGATTTGCCTAACACGAAAACGCATAGCAAAGCAGGCGGTATACCTTGATAACTTCCTGGTGGCCTGCTAAGCGGTATAGCATGTAGCTTCCTTGAGCTACACCGTCGTCGCGGTCCGAAACGCCAGCGTGGTCAGCAATGCCTAGCGGGACATCAATTTATCGCACGTGTCCCTTGGCCTGTTAGATGCCGTCGCCTATGATACTCAAGTTATAAGGGACCGTGTTTCCTGGTCAGTGGAATTGACCTTGAGCCATATCCAAGAGCAACGATTGATACGGTTTAGGACGCACGCTATACCTTAAGACCTTTGGCGGTCTGCCAGACACTGTCGCGTTTACTGTCCACCCTCCCCGAGTACATCTTAGTACCAATTTCAAAGTATCTGGGTGGTTCCTGATGGGCAACGGGACACCGCATACGATTCTTGGCTCGTTAGACGCCACCGCACGTGCCCTAATTCCGGAAGTTTGTGTCTATATTTGCCTTGTCAGTAGAATGAATATCTCACCTCAGGCCTGCACAAACGGTATCCAAATTCGTGGAGCAGTTGTACATTCTAATTCACCGAAACATGCTCCTTCCCCCAGACTGTTTTATACCTGGCGATGGAATGCCAACCACTGGTGTGTGCCCTACGCGATGTACTCATGTGACTTACTCGGGCTAGATACATTGCATCAGGAAACAACT
>NW_008751956.1:187352-189700 GCF_000715545.1 Opisthorchis viverrini
CTGGTTTGTACCCTACACGATATACTCGTGTGACTTATTCGGGCTAGATGCATTGCATCAGAAAACAACTGGGTTGAAGACACGCATCTACCTCATAGTAAACCACAGCTATGAAGTTTCACATCACCGTTGTTTTTGGCCAAGTACATGTGATCTCTAAACTCGCGGTAATTTGCACCATCCGCTTCGACGGTTGAACCAGTGGAATTCTGGGCTTCGACCAACACCTAAACCGGACACCTGCTAGCCCGCACGGGACATGAATTGGTCGCCTGGGCGTTTGAGCCTGAGATCAAACTACTGCCTGCCTTGGAATGAGGTAGGCCCCGACTCATACACGGCGCGGCACCTGGGCCAATGTGGTGGTGGCGTGAGTCCTCATTACGGCCCTGTCCGGTAAGTGTGTCATCTCAAGGACGTCGAGTTTGTGTTGAAAAATCAGCTGAGTTGTCTGTGCCGTTCCAGGCGCTAGTGTTGGCCAAAATAGGATGCCCTACTGGTTGTCGGTCGGGCTGCGCTGTCAACTGGGTCGCGGTATAACGAACTACTTGGAGTCAAGCGATAGGCTGCTCGTTATTTGGTAAGTATTGGGCTACGGGGACTGAATTCCCAGAGCGGTACTAGAAGTCGTGCTCTGAAGGACATACAATCAGTGGAAACGGTTAATTGGATTAAAGGATGTTCAGTGATGACATTATCCAAATAAAGCACGTGACTGCCTACTGAATTTGATAAGTAGGTGAGTTAGGACAATACTTGTCGGGTGGATCGTCCTATTCGGTGCTTACCCAAAGAGTAGTAAGCGACTGACAGGGAGAGAGGGAGGTTTTCAGAGGGTTACGAATTCGCAGACCTGGGATAGATTGGTGGTCCGAATAGAGGTTAGAAACTCTATCCTGTTTTGCTGTCAAACTAGAGAGAGGGGCGAGAGTGTATGAGGTTGTGACCAGCAGCGAGGCAAACGAGTTTTCATTGCTGGGACATGTGCTCAAACGCTGGTGTTGAACATCGAGCTGGTAAGCCCTAAGAATAGTAAAGCTTTTAGCAACCATATGAGTAGTGTGTAGTATCAATATCGAAGTCGTGATACTGCAAACGCCGCGCGAACCGAGACGGCAAGCCTGTCAAGAGATGCTTCAAGCTTATTCGATCGGACAGCTCAACAAACACGAGTGCTCGTCAAAGATTTTTGGGACACACCCAGAATGTCCAATTAGAACAATGCAGATGCATTGGGACACCCACATCATATGGTTGCTGGATGTACAAACTTTCTTGCATTTAAACACCTGGCGGAATCAGCATCCTGTTTAGTACAGTGAACTCTGCCCGATGGAAAATTCCGATCATCAATTTGTGGGACTGTTTGATGGCGAACCAGGAAGTTACTGCAGACCGCAAACGGTGCTAAATCAGCACTAAACACTGGTTTATGAACGCCATAAAATCCTGAGGAAGAACGCCCGGGTGAGGATGGGGAACGGAAACAATGTTGGAGAATTAATTCATACATCCCTATGCCCCTATGGGAGGTGATCGTGAACAAAGTGCCTGCTCGCCATCGAGATGACTGTATCTGGGCCTCGTACCAAAACGGAATACCACCGGTGGGTGGGATTGAGCCACCGAATATCGGTTTAGCGTCAGGTGTATTGTTCATTACTTTGGCATTTGGAATTCCCCACGTTTCTTCTGTCCCTATTTGTTATATCCGCTCCACTTTTGAGTTTAGTGCGTTTGTGTGAACTGGCATTTGTTTATCCCTACCATTTTACTCATTTGACCTTGAGATCATGCTGCCTTTTTGTGGCTGACCTTATTCACAAGTGACTATCTCACGTGGGAGCCTGTTTGCTAATTTGGTTCGTACTTTTATAGTACAGGTGGACCATTTGTATCGGACGAATATCTACTGTGGAGGTTGGTATACTTTGTGAATTGATGTCCTACATTATTAGTATCGTATAGAAACCCAGCTCTGACTTTTTGTTTTTCTTTCCTGGAAGTTCTGGTGTAAGGGTGATACTACTGATGGGGGCACGCTGTCCTACATTTTAGTATCGTATAGAAACCCAGCTCTGACTTTTTGTTTTTCTTTCCTGGAAGTTCTGGTGTAAGGGTGATACTACTGATGGGGGCACGCTAGTAGTATGTTTCTCGTAAATCCGCTTTGCGTCTCCTGAAAAGTGAGATCTATTACGGAACTTGCGAAGTCGCATGTGCTTGGATTTCAGCAACAGTCATTGAATATCCAGGAAAGTTGAGGAAGACGCGTTCAAGAGAAGATGAATGTTCAGTTTTTGTAAATAAGATGCAAATGAGAGTTTTGCTTCCCTGTCCAATAGTCT
>NW_008751956.1:192246-206853 GCF_000715545.1 Opisthorchis viverrini
CGTAGCAACAGGTCTTCAGAAGAAGATCAATTAGGCAATCCAGCTGGGAATCGATGTCATACTCATCCGACTCCATGCGATATCTTGTCGATTTTTTCATCATATGCAATCAGGGCTACTTGGCCCCGAATCATGAAGGCGGCGAAGTTCATACAGCTCTCAGTCCTCACACCCAGTCCGCACTGTCAAGGCCTTAGGTGCCCCAGTGGAGCATCTAATAAACAAGACCTTGGGCATGTATGACGCACGATCATCCCCAAGCAATCGAGTTTGCATCCGCTTTGTGTTTTGAGCACGCTTCAAGCTGAAAGTTTGACTGTATTCACTGTCCTGGGATCTGCAACCATGATGTGAGTTTGCATCTCCGGGGCCTTCATGAGAATTTTTCTTCTGTGTGTGAACCAGCTCAATGAACTGCTGACCTCACAGGCAACTGCTCGAACTGATTGGGCTGACTAAAACCTGTACGTATGGAAGTCGGTGGTTGAAAAAGACTCTCGTCATCCTGCTGGAAACTCTATCCCCCTAAACACCGAATTTTCACTATTACATATGGTCGCTTCACTAACAGATGGTTCTTTGAGCTATCAGTTTCGTATTAGCAGAAGTATCCCCGCGAACTTTACCACTGCGCCAACTACCATGCCTCCCTAACCAAACGGAGTTGACTTTCAGCAGATCATCTGAATGAGTCACTCTGTGGTCCTGAAGAGATGCAATGTTTCGTAACAAGAACCTACAACCACCTTCGTTATGACTAATCGTTGGGATTTGATCACTCAGTGTTACAAGGTTGTCTAGTTTCTATTCGGACGTATAAAAGCTGTTACGTTTTGCGGAGGCCGCCTCCGGAAGTGGGCTGTGTTCTATGTTCCCGCCAACCTTTGCGATTTCTGTACGAGAATTTTCACAGCAGGACTAATTCCAGTCCGTTCGCATGGGAACGACGGGTCTGTTCTTCGCCGACCTGGTTTTGTTTAGATGGGCAATATTTAGACGTAAGACCAGATCAGTCCAGGTTTCTGCACCACAAATATGGTCCGCTTAATTTTATTCAGTGATAATGAACTCGTGCACTGCGAGACTCTCCAACTATCGTGGCAACTGGGATCGTGCGTTTGGCTAGTGTAGCATTCGCCTTCATGCAGGGCAGCGACAACCATCGGGATTCAATCCAGCCACTGACGTTCTCAGCTGCTGAATTTTGAGTTTGCTGGACAAACTACTGTCGATATAATTGTTGGTCAAAAGTGTGACTTTTGACGATGAGGATACTCGAAGGCCAAGGGGAAACAATGACGTATTGAACGTGAACTGCTTCAATAAAATTTCGTTACCAATTTAAACAAGTGATTTCTCATTACTTGCGTCTGCCTGTGTAAGTCGTTGCGACGTAACGGGGGACTTAAGTGTATCACCTGACATGCTGTTCGCCCTACTTGTTGTTACGAAGGGCATTGGTGTGCATGTCGAAAATCTTAGTTCAACAGCTATGCCACTGAGTCGCTGGTGAGTTACAGCGTCTAACAGCCTCGGTCGTAGCTGGAGCAAAATATCGACAACCAGAGTGCAAACTCACCTTAGGCTAGAACGGATTGAAGAAGCTTCGCAAGAGGTCTGTTATCTCGTTTGAAATTTCGTGGAGCTGAATGCCATTTAGTCTTCAAGTCGCAGGACATTTGGTTTGTCTACCTAAAGAATGAGCGGTGGGTTATTCAGTTTAACCACCGGCTGTGCTCACACTTGGCCTTCCTTCAACATTCTAAACTGATCAATTTTCTAAATTGTACTTTATTAGAACAGAGATCTTCAACAAAATCACACCAGATTTATTGGCAAATCCATGATCACTCGTTCTTGAGTGTATGTGTATTAACAGTGCAGCATACTTTATTAGGAACTCTCCTATCCGTGAATGCCCGCACTCAGAAGTCCGACAAAATGTCTGATCACTTGGTCATAAACAAACGAGGCAGGTAAATCGGCAAGATACTGACTGCAATTATCGATTGTTCCACAGGGATGAGCCTTTACATATCGTATAATGGTGGGTTCGATCTCATCTGGAACTGATCTTTAAGCACTGATCGATCGATCGATCGAATTGCTCACATACACCGAAGACGAATCAGTTGTATAAAATCGGGAGTTAATGAGAATCCAAAGAACAGCAAACTGTGGTACATATCCGACCACTCTCAGACATGTCTAATTATCCATAGCATAGATTAGCACAATTATTCTTTGTTAATTAAAGCTAATTATCCGGAAAACCATGGCATCAAAAGATTAGCTGAAAATCTGCAAACAGTGGTTATCAGGCACATAGAAACATAGTCACCAGGTTCATTGGCTGTTAGCCAATGTCTCCCTGAATGTAACGGCCGATTTTCTGTGTGTCACTGTCTGACTTGGAGGCATGTAGAGGTCAAATTACAGAGTTAGACAATGAACTGAGGACCCTGGTAACCCGACCTTTCCCAGGGAAGTGGCAGCTGAGTTCCATCTAAGGGCACTCTATTTAAACCTACTACTTTGTGAAAAATAAGTAGTTAAAGATTTCGTTACTAGTGCGCCAGTTTGTTTGCTTTTGACTGGTCGGTGGCGGCGTTAAATTATCCTTTTATACTAGAGAGAGAGTGCTGCCAACATTTTCCTCTATAGAGAGTAGCCTTTGTTATTTTCTTTACCATATGAGCGCCCCGTGTTTACTGCTTCGTTCGATTTGTGTTACTGTAAGGAATTTCCCTCAGTGATTTGCGAACAATAACGTTCCTCAACTCTCGAAGACATCAGTTATTCTGTATCAGTAATGTGTCAGCAACGAAACTACAGGCTGGAACCCTAGTGTAGAACCGAGTTGTAGGCTATTTACAATTCTGGAGTCTACTTAACAAACATCGTTCAACGACTCACTCGAAGGTACGTCAAATGAGCTGAAGACAGTCCAAGGTTTCCGTTACTGACGTTCCTCAACTCTCAAAGTCATCAGTTATTCTGTATCAGTAATGTGTCAGCAACGAAACTACAGGCTGGAACCCTATTGTAGAACCGAGTTGTAGGCTATTTACAATTCTGGAGTCTACTTTACAAACATCGTTCAACGACTCACTCGAAGGTACGTCAAATGAGCTGAAGACAGTCCAAGGTTTCCGTTACTGATAACAAAGCATCGCCAATTATGACTTGCAGGGAGTGCGGAATTACCACTTCTGGACTTTCGAATTTCTGTACCTGCTGATTAATCGCAGCCATAGCTCCTCCGATAAATGTAGTGGGTCTCTTTCTCGACCGGATTACAAACGAACCGGAATCTTACACGCCCCACTTAAGGATACGGGGATGTGCTTTTCACTGAGAGGCAGGTAGATGTTTGTCTTATTTTGGGTTGGATTCTTCATCGGTTAACTCGTGAATGAACATAAGGCGCAAGTGGTGCGCTGAGTTCTTTTTCGTAAAGTCTAAGGAATCGTAACCAAATCGGTTCAAACCATCACACAAAGTAGTACATGGGATTGCAACTCTACACATGCATTGGTAGTGAACACGAGGATTCACTGTCGCTTTGGATGAGTGCGGTGCTCAAATGGTGATTTGGCATAATTTGCCGAACCTTCCGTTGTTCGAACAAACCGGTTCTTAGCAATTAGAATTAAGTGTTCTAGTCATATCATACGGGAACACTTGTATGCCCAGTTGTTGGAATAAGATACAAACCCATATATGCATTAGGCCGCATTATACCATCAGACATACGGAGAAGCAGGGGCGATATGACTCAGTGGTTAGAGCGAGCGGGAACTGAGTGACAGGTAGGTCTGTGTTTCGAACCCGACCTCTGCATCTCGACTTCTCCTGTCTAGACTTAGGCAACCTGGTAGTATTCCAGCCCACATGCTTCCTTCTAGTAGCCTGGCAGTTAGGCACCGATAGGGTGAACCGATAGCTGATTATGTAAACACGATGAACTCGACAGTTGGATGTGTTTGACCAGCTGAATGAAAGCCAATCGAGACTGAATAATCAAAAGTCAAAGGAAAGCCAAGCCAGGTACGATTGTTGTCCTATCGTCTTGAACCTGTGTGTTGATTTTTTAGTACCAACAGTTGTGAGTCCAGGTGGTGCGTCGCTTGTGACATAAAGATGACCATATCTCTACTGCACGCATAATAAACAGAAAATAGTGTCAAATAGAACGTTAGCTAGATCGCTCGTTGGCGCATATCCCTACGCGTTCCGGGAGTGTTAGTATAACAGACAATCGGCAATTGTTTCATACTTCAACCAACACTAACACCTTGGACTGTTGAATTTTCATCCATATGTTGCCAGGTTACCAAGCACGGGAATGTGCGCCGCTTCCAACAGTTCAAATTCTCACAGTTGTCGGTGTAATCAACGCGGTATCTAATAGCTACTCACTAGCTATCCTCGCTTCAAAGATACTCGTTCCATTAAGGTTGCCAGTCACACTTGAATGACAGTGTGAAATGTTACGGGAAGCTGACAACCATGACACTAGTGAAAAACTCAGAAATTTTAAATGTCCTTGTCGGTATTTTCTATTGTTTTCTGGGTAAGCAGATAAATAAGAAAATTACTAACAATTTTCTTTCAATAAAAGTGAGATCTAAGATGGACACTGTGAAACAAAGCAACAATGGAATGCGTACTTTCGCAACCACTCGTTGTCCTCATCAAAGTGCCTTTTTAGGAAAGAACGGGCTCACAATTTATACTTGTTAGGGTGGTTTCTCTTCACCAAGAATGTGTTCAAAATACATCCTGAGACCCGATTCACCGTTTTGTTTTTGAAAAGTTTTTTGTGAACACTTTGTTGAATGCAATGCTTTGTCTCTCCCACAATGTTTTTTTTACAAAATGACTGAACTAGTAAGCCTTGGGACTTATCCTTTGTGCCCGGATGACTCAGTTCAATTTGGATGGCAGTTTTCACATTGAATTTCTTTTTTTTCGAGTGAGTGATCTTCACTTGTAAGCTGAGTCAGACAGACTGTCCGCGTCTTATCGATCGGTCAACTACGCACACCGGAAGTTGAACATCCGCACACAAAATAGACCGCGTAGTTGAAAAACAACTCCCCAGGCGACGGTTTAGTGGTTTAGCTAGACTGACCAACGTTTTGCTGATGACCGCAGCGGATGAGCGACGTTTTTTTCAAGTGAGCAGCGTTTCTACGTAGAAACTGTTGTTTCATGTATTCGTCCGTTGAAATATCTTTTTTTGGACAACTACAGGTACGTGCAATTCTTCCGTGGGGAGATATTACGGCATTTTCTGTTCACAGAGTGTTAACGGCTATGTTCAAAAGCAGCTGTCTTTCTGATTCTTGTATAAAATGAAGTTATATTTGGAATAAATAAAAAATTTCATCGACGATCCAGTCAAACAGCACGTCTTTAAGAGGAAATACACGGGAAAATGTTCGATTATATCCGATTTGTTTTCCCCTTCTGCGGGAGAAGCATCCCAGGAAAGTCCGTGTCCTTCAAAAGCCCTTAACTGGCGTTTCTTTGTGCTGCAAGTGCCAATTTTCGGACGCTGGCACACGAAGATATCTTTATTTAAACGTTACCGATAATACTCACGGAAAACTGGGACTTCCCTGCTCATCACCGTGACGCGAATTCCCTGCTTCCATGCGAATTCAACTACAGTTCCGAGACATCAGTGGCCAACGAACAAAGTGTCCATACGTCGTGGCCTTCGAACAGGACAGCCCAAATTGTATTCACTGAGACCAAGTGAGATCGATTTTTGTCGAAAATCAGTTGGGCTGATTCTGATCTTCGATATTTGTGCGTTGATTTAGTCCACCACAATACCGTCAGAGGTGATCAAACACTCAATATAAGTGGAGCGTTCCACCATATCACTTTACACTTCCTACGTGCGAGGCATATGATGAGGGATGGAACGAAAAATGCCCCTTTTTTAGCAACACTTGCGTCAACATGAGCAAGGAAATTAAACATAAATGGAGTGATTGCACAGCGTGTCGCTTACAGCCTCATGCACTCTCACGCACCCATAAGTATGTAAAAATACGAATAATTTGTACGAGATTGACCAAATTCCGGGGAATATAGCGTGCTGAGAACAGCGTGACCGGCCAACAGGATCGAAATAACCCTTTAAGTAGAGGGGGGCGAGATGGCCCAAGTGGTTAGAGCGCTAATTTACTGACCGGAAGGTCCGTGATTCGAATCCGACCTCCGCCACTCGACTTCCTCTGTCTAGGCTCGGGCAACCTGGCCCTCGTGCTTCCTTCGGGTGGCATGGCAGCTAGGCACCGGAAAGGTGCTGCAGCTGAACGCTGAGTCTTTAAGTAGAGGAAAACGGGGATTGAACGGCATTTCGTTGCTCTAACACTTGGTGGGCTGTGAAAATGGGGTCCACACAGCCTTTTGCCACCCCAAGGTTTTGCTTGCTCTTCTCGGGGTCCCGTCTTAATGCGCCTCCCAAAAAAGACGTAGAATAAGCAGTGTAAAATGTCTGGAATGACCGAGGGTTTCAAAGGAATCCCAAAATGCAGCGAATGAGAGCTCGTCAGGAACAGCAACTCGGTTATTTTTGAAACCATCGGAGCTTCAAAGCTTGTTCCTGTTGGCTCGTTACAGACCAGAAATCTGACTAGGCAAATACAGATGGCAGATTTAATCACTTTTGAGTCTTTAGCAAGAGATTCAGACGTTTTTCTGTTTTATAGATATGTAATGGTCTACCTTTGTTGAAAGTTGGTTAGCAACCCAGGCACAACATATGGCCAGGGGGCTTCAGTTGTTTCTGAGGTTAGTACTGCACAGAAACTGTGTGGTGGGCATATAACTGCAGTACATATTCGCACTGTCCGTGCGTCCTCATTCCAGGCCCAGATCCCCACTCAACTAAGCCTCAACGGTGCTAAGTAAACCAACCTCATTGGTTATTCCTATGCCCGACAATCGCATCATATCCGAACTGTTAACCTGGGGGTAATAAAGTGCTCAGAGTGACGTGGAAACTAACTGAGAAGTTTTTTGTTGTGTAAATAGCTCGAAAGAAGTAATAATCCATATGAGGTTTTGACCTGACAACTCATCACTCGGGCAGCCAATCAGCACTTTGGCACGTGATGTGAGTGAATCGTGAGCAACGATACATTCGGGCTGAATATTGGTTCAGCACGTGCTCATAAGTCTCTCTCAGGCATTCGGTTGTGTTCAACTAATATTCCGGGGGTAATCAGTTCGAATTCTCCCAAAAATTCTTGAGATGCGGACTGCCTTCAAATCAAAAGGAGAATAAAACTACCGTACGAAGCTCTTTGACTTTTCAGCATAGAATAACTTCACCTACTTGATGGCTTCTTGACTTAAGAATTCCAAAATTTTCCCCTACCAGCAACAGAATAACTCCTGGTAACTATGCTGTGTTAACCCCTTATTTTCTCCCTGAACTAAGACATGTACTACTGGTGGGCAGCTATTCATTCATTTGTTCTTTATGGGTACCGGAATGGTTGTCGCTCGTGAAGTGAGCAAAAGAACGTTCTTTCTATTTAGACTTGCGGAGTGCCGACTTCCAGGAGCACCCTCACAAAAGAAATCAGATTGTATCAGCTTGCGGAGGCTAAGTTGGTGAGAAAAGCATCCGAAATCACTTGATGATTTCAGAACTGACAACCGTTGGAACAAGCTAATAAAGTTAGAAGCCGTTGGGATAACCAATCAACACAACGGAACACAGACCACAACGCAACAAAGATTACAAACGGACCAATAGATTCACTAAATTCGTTACACTTCCAGTAGCCAGTCACGTCAGAAGATAACAGATAGCCTCCGAATGCTATATAAACGCACGTAGGCAAGGGAGAAGTACCGACACAACTGCGCACTGATGATGTCTCCTCGTATGGTGACGAAACGTTTGCAAGCCAGTTGCCAAGCTCGGGGAACAGATCAACAGCCATCTGATCAACAACCAACTGACAAGCGTATTTTGAGACGAATATCATCACGTGCATTTTGAAGTTTTTTGGTGGGACCTGTTTATTTTCCGCTGATGGTGAGACTTCCTGAAACCTGAGACTGCTCTGAACCCTTTCTTCTGGCTCCAAGACGATGATCGAGGGCGGTGATGGCAATGAATTACCACCCAGTCTTCTGTTCCATACTTCTAAGCCGGCCATGTGAACGGCGATCATACCCACACACCTATAAGACATATATAAACAAAACTACAGTGTTGCCTAACGCCTTCGCGACGCATCGCTGAATGAAAACGCATTGCGGGCCAAGAAATCTACTGACTTGAGTATATCGCTTTTCAAAAATATGTGGTAACCTCCAGCACTTGTACTCTTGGTTTCTTCTGTTTCATACTTCATTGTAGCTCATAAAGCTTCCTATATCAAACTGCATAATGCTGATCATGAAAACATGTCACATTTGACAGCGGTTTCTGCGGAAACCACTGAATAAAAGAAAACGATTACCATTCAGTATACTGTCTAGGTTATCAGTCCTTATACCAATCGATCGACCGACCGATCAATCAACCAACCAATCAAGGCAGTCAGCCAGTCAACCAACAAATCAATCAGTCAGGAAAACCAGGCTTCATCTGATTTCACGTTAGAGATCTAACAAACGTTTTAGACTGCCGTTTACGTGTACAACTGCGGAAACTCCATTTCTTCTCTTTAATATCCCGTTCAATGTTTTTGTTTCACCATTTTAAGGTGTGCTTCCTCAGGCATATTTGAATCCTCATTTGTCCAGCACATCGTTTTGTATACTTTGCATGTCCAACCACCAGTGTTTCAGAACATTGCTAAAACCATCTCTGATTTTGAAAATGTGACATCATTACAGATAAAGTTATGATAAGTTAGCCAAATCTCCTTACTGAAGTTCTGACCACTGGTTCAATGTTTGGAGCCCATTTGAAATTTATTATTTCATTAGCAAGCCTGACGTAGCCTGTCTGATAAATCCGAAGAACGGTGAAATCGTTCGCGGGCTGTTGGTGAGATTCCAGCAACCTTACCAGTCAGGTATGTGCATCACGTGATCGTTTTGCGATCGTAGCTTTAGGTGCTCTCCGATTGGTTGACCATCTAGCCGCTAATAAGCTTCTGATTGGTCGGTTGAATTGGATCGAGAGACACGGAATTTTAAGCACACAGAGTCATCAGTTGCTTATGAATAGTGTTTCAGTGCAAGAGGGCGAAACTGTCTATTCACTACATTGTTACTCGGAATCATCCAGAATGTGTTTCACCTACATGGATGTCTGACTTGATGCGAAACATCAGAGTATGTCGACCTGGCTTTTCCTGTTACTATCCATGATACCAGTACTCCATGTGCAGACTGAATGCCCAAGTACTCTTTTGGATGTCGGTGACGATCAGTGCATGATCCACTTTCCTGGAAAATATACATACTG
The DNA here is from genome assembly GCF_000715545.1 of Opisthorchis viverrini. Classification (NCBI taxonomy): domain Eukaryota; kingdom Metazoa; phylum Platyhelminthes; class Trematoda; order Opisthorchiida; family Opisthorchiidae; genus Opisthorchis; species Opisthorchis viverrini. The sequence continues at coordinate 201,704 of NW_008751956.1, forward strand.
TGAAGCCCACGAAGTGTGCCAACGTAGTGGACGCGACCGCAATGTACGGATGTTCATGGTGGGACAACATGCTATGAAGATACGTGATCGTTTCAAACTTGGTGCTCAAATATTTACGGGATTACACACACTGTTAGTTGACGTCGGGAAAATGAATTCCGGTTGGCAGTTAAGTGACCCTGGCAGCAGCACGGGGGTTGCAGATGGTGTGGACCTTAAATGGTCATTCGGCAAACCAGTCAGCGGTTACGAGCGTATCGTTATGGTGTCCAAGTATGGTTTGGTTGATACCGAACACCGGTCGATAACGAGCGCAGTGACTTGTGAACTGTCCAGAGTGCCTAGTCCCCTAAAATCGAGCGTACAGTTGTTTGTGAAGAATCAACCACGCAACGGTTTATTCCTCAAAACTGCCTCCAGTAAAGGGTGCTTCTCTGATTCTATACAGGAAACTCTAGTCAAATGTGCATTCAGGTAAGTACAGCCAAAACATATTTTATCTCCATATGCCCAATAAAACATGGCTTGTCATTTCGAGGAAAAAAGTATTGTCATGGGTAAACCCGGACACTGAAGATATCCTATTTCTGTTGGTGTGGGGAGATCTGTGAATTCTGAAGGCTGTACCCTTTTTGAAAAAAGTTATGAATCACCAGACAGCCATTTCGTTTTTTGATGCGAATCGTCACTAGTGAACACCTCACAAAGCTCTTGTGGGGAGTTTCAAGCCCGAGGTCTTTCGGCTGATAGTTTGAACACAATCTTTCTGCAGTAGCTGGTTGTCCACCAGTGTGGACAACCTCGGTTGTAGTGTTTTCCTCGACCCTCGCCTTACCACCAATGCGTACCTCAGAATTGCGTATTGATTTTCATGCAGTGAGGAATTAAAAGCCCGGACAGATGCCTGTTAATCTGATAATCCAGGCCTAGGGCAGCCTTGTGTCCCTGGAATGACCGGCAATAACGTCGATATGTGAAAACAACTCAGTTACAGAATTTGAGACACCTAATTCCCAGTAGTATGATCGCCTTACTATAGGAAAAAAAACAAAGAAACAAGTAATAACTATTGCTAATTCATAGAGGAGTTTGTATTGAGGCGGTGAACCTTCGCCAATATGTCTCTGCTCTGAAGTTACATTCCCTGCAAAAAATAAAGTGTGTGGTCTTTTCAGATTTCCTAGAATCTACTCAGATTCTGAAGTTCCGGATGAAATATGCTCCACGAAATTTGGGCTAAGTGATCACTTCTTGGACGTTGTTCTGCTAGAATTATCTAAAAACTGATTGATGCAACAGTATCCAATATACTCGCATAAGTGAAACAGCCCTACCTTGTACTCCCCACAAGTTGGATTTTGATAAGCACGCGATATAAATATCTGATCTCCCGAAATAAAATGTTATACAGTCGGCGAAGACCAGTCCATCGGATCACACTTTGCTAAAATTCATCCCGTGTGACAATTTTGTATTATATTATATTAATATATATAGTACTGATATAGATGCTTTTTCATCAAACGCTCTCCTTAGGTGCCGCAACGATGAGGTTTGCCGCTCGGTGTACTATAACAAATGGACAAAAACGTGTTACATGTCTAGATTTGTGGATTCCCGCCTGCCAGGAAAATCGTGGGAAAAGGAGACAGATTATGTCAGACTGCTGAGGACGCATTGGTGAAAAAAACGTTGTGCCGAAAGTTCTGATGTGTTTTTTTTTACCTCCGTGCCATCTGATTTCTGTTGTGTCTCAATTCTAATGTCGTTTCACTGAGAACAAAAAAACTGATTTCGGATTTTGTCCTCAAAAATTGTGATATTTCGGTTCTTGAGCAAATCGTCCGATGTGATGACGGCGTGCTAATGATTACGTTTTGAAAGACGCTGTTTTTTAAGGCCTGTCTGCTTATTTAAAAATAATTCATAATCCGTGGTCTTGTGAACTGCAAAAATACACTTTCCTTCCAAGAAAAAATGATTCAGCTGTTGCAAATTTTCGATGCCTAACTGCCATGACACCCGAAAGTTGTACGAGGGCCCAGATACTGCCAGGTTGCCCAATCCTAGACAGGGGAAGTCGAGAGGCAGTGGTCGGGTTCGAACCACAGACCTTCCGGTCAGTAAATTCGCACTCTAACCACTTTGGCCACCTTCTAAGAGCACGTTTAAACAAGAGCAACTTACTCACTGGTATGAAGGAACTTCAACATTTCCAAATGAAAGACTTTGTGGACAGCTGTGAAAAACTTTCGCCAAGCAGGGCTTACAGATATAGGTGTATGCTGCGGGTGATTTGATTTCATGTTGAAGACTTTCAAGATACGCACGCGGACGGTTTCCCGCTCACAAAAATAATAAATCAAGCAATTTTTAGGACCAAGTGTGGTCGTTGGGTCTAACGGTCAGCTACTTCAAGCTAATTCAAATCCACAGTGAGTCACTCGGGTTTTTTTCAATACAACTAGGAGTCAGCGACTATCAGAAATTCTAAAATAAAAACACATTTTGATTTCACACAGTGATAGCTGAACTGGGCAGCTCAGATTCTAACATCAGATTTTGTCTTTTCTGGGCCTCTTCGCTTAAGAACTTCTGAGACCTTGAGCTAATGTTTGGGTAGTAAACTGTTTTTCTTGGTACATTGTGCTCCGGTCGGTTATTTTAAATCCGGTTGCCTCGCAAACTTGGTTGGTGTCATCAATCTTGCATTTGTCAAAGGTTGAAATAGAACATGAGAGGGAATTTAAAAAAATAAATCAACCGGTCTGAAAGTCCACTGGGACCAACAAGAATAGATCCGGTTTCTACAAACGTTATCATTTGCACACGAATTTGGTGTTGACAGAAGAGCAACTGAGTCCAACTGAGTCTCTCGTTTGTGCTGGCCGGCTCCATGTGAATGCGCTGGACCAGTACGCCTTATGTTTTAGCTGGTACGATATTCGAGATGTTGCGATATGGTCGTTGGCTTGTTCGCTGAGCTGGGCAATCTGGTTGCAAACGCTTCATCAACAATCGAGGTGACATCATCAGTGCGTAGTTGTGCGTAGCGGTAACCCACCGCACACACCACCACACACACACCAAAGGGGGAAGCACTGGGCCCGAGTTTCACTCTTGTTAGAGCTCGAGTATCGATTATTTGTCGAACATACTCATCACATCGCTCAGGTGCGAACACGTTCGCCCGTTCAGACGCGAGAATTTAAATGCATCCAACGTGCGCTGGTGGAGTAGTGGGAACACGTTCGCCTCACATGTCAGATGTCCGGAGTTTAAACCCCGTTTAAACCATTGGATATGGGCTTTATCTAACTCGAGTCCAGTGCTTCCCTTTGGTGTGGATTCACATGAATAATTGCGCCAGGACAGGAGGACGACTGTTCAAAACGAGCCATGTGAAACTGAAGGAAACTGAACAATACACCTCCCGCAAAATCCCCACGTGCATCAACCAGGAGTCTCATTGAAAACAGCAAACTCAAAGACAATTAGTACGAGTTCACACCACATTTAGGTTTCAAGACTAAAGTCGACGCACTGTCCGGCCTCGAGCCACTGCAAAACGAATGATTGGGTTAATGCTAGGTTAATTCAGCGACGTTCAACAGATCTAAACCAAGATAGATTTGGGGAAGGACATTCCACTACAAGATTTATCGGCCTTCTCGTGTCCCACCGAATGTTTGTCTCCTTGTCTAGAAAGGTATGCATTGACTTGATCAAATGTTTCGTTAATCTATTTGAAAAACTCTCATTAAGTTATACTTTTGTTGTGCCACAAAGCAAGTTGGATCACATTCACTTCAGAAGAGTTTGGCTGTCAGTACAAATATTCTATCAAGTCAAGTGAGTGAGTAGGCCAGTAGGTTTGTCGAATCCTTAAAGCAGTGCTAGACTCTGGTTGCATTGGGCTGTACATTTCAGACAACCAGATCACTGCTCTCAACGACTCCTCTTAGCTGATAACCGCGACGCGTCACGTCAGATCACTATCCACCACTCACCAGTTCTACGCCGTGTTCAAATGAAGGGGTGGCCTAACTATTTACGCAGCTCATCTCTAAAATGCCATGCCAGGGCTCCTCAATGGAGCCATTCGTTAACCTTCTTGAAGTTATTCGTTTCTCAAGGAGCTCGTTCCAAGAGTGCATTTGCTACGTGTACCCGCTGCTGTTCCCTGAGTTGCAGTCCATCTCCAAATAAAGCCTCAAATTCTGGAAGACTAGAAAATTTTCACGATAAAATGCTTGCGCCCAACCACAAACTGAACAGTTTCTTATCGATTTTTGCATAAATTACAGCTTATTGTTCCTGTACAGGGTGATTTCGCCCAAATCACGGGAAAAATGTGGATAAGATCCCCTTAATTTATTTCATCAAAATGGCAAAATGATATAGATTGTCAAGTGGTGATGTGTGGAAGCACCAAGGGACTATTTGGTGGACGGAAAATAGAAATAAAACTTATGAGTTGGAGCCCAGTATGTAAGGTTTTAAATAATCGATATGTACATACCAGTCAGTCAAACTGGCAGGCACCGAATAGTACAGTAACTTTTCAGATTACTTCGATAGCGGAATTGGAATATATTACGCCTATGGATAAAAAGCGTGGCAACCTTGGCGGGACACGAGCTGGAGACTCAACTGAGGTTGGTTGCTGTGCGGAATTTATCATTGGTTCACAAGATCTGAAATATCTTGCTTTCGGATGAGCCTCGAGGAGGGTCAACTCAATTGCCAGTATCGTAACTGTTTTGTGTGACTGAAGATTCCGCGTTTTGGAGGTTGTATTAGTTCTGATTGTAGTGTGACAGATGAGATGAATGCACGAATCTGCAAGGCTCGGGCCGCGTTTGCTAACTTGAGACACCTATGGCGTCAGAATGGTTTATCCCTGAACCTCAAGAGACTTGTGTATCAAGCTACAGTGCGGGCTGTTTTTTTTTATGGCTTTGAGACTTGGTCTGTTTGAGCAGCGAACCTGAGACGTCTTCAGGTGTTTGACAATAGTTGTCTCAGAAACATAGCTCGTGTGTATTGGTGTCGGCGAATCCGTAACGAGACTGTTAGAAAGCGCGTTTTCGGTTATGCAATGGGTACTTTCATTGAAGAATGTGTCCAGCACCAGAAGCTGCGTTGGT
>NW_008751956.1:207232-211644 GCF_000715545.1 Opisthorchis viverrini
TTAATCAACCTATCAGCTGTTCGTCCTGTTTTCTCCAAGACTACCGAGGTGACATGTGCGGCAGAGGGATCCGGCATATTCCTGAGCTTAGTCTAAAGTACAAATCTTCTGGCCGAATAAAAATGAGGAGCACACGAACAGCTGGAAACGTTGCTAGTTGGAGCGGACTGGCTTGTTGTCATACGTTGTTTCACGTAAACGCCACGCATAACAGAACTTCTTTACGTGAGGTAGTGGTAATCATGTCAGAGCCCTAGTTAGAAGTCTCAGATGTGTCCTGGTAGCCTTTGCGTCCAGAATCTTTTGCAGTGAGCTCTCTTCGGCCAGTTAGACTGCGGTGCAGATGATTTTTGCTCTGTGAAATGGCGTTCCTACTTGGTTTTGCTTGCACACGGTGGCAGCGTAATACTGTAAAGAGGTAAGACCTTCGCCTCGAGGTCGTTTATTAGAAAACACAGACTAAACAGTTACAAACTATTCAAGAGGAAAGTAATCGTCTCATATGCAAATAGTTTTACAAAACTGAACATTCTCAACGCGCACTTTTGAACTCATAAATATTCATTGACTATCGCGCAATTTCAAACGAACACTGCAAAGCAGTTTCACAAGTTCCGTAATAAAACTCAGCTTCTATCGAACGCAGGATGGAGCTTCGAGAAAACGACTTACTACTCGGAAGCCCCATCAGTAGTATCCGCTGTCACAATAGTAGAAACTAGTCTTGAAGGCATTCCAGTGCTATCTTGATGCCAGTGGCTCAAAAAAGAATGGGGATCATAATTTTGCATACCATTTTAGAAGATCGTACTTTGGATTATTTCTGGACTTTCCGGGACCGCAAATGTACGTTCAGCGTCAAAAAAGAGCATAACCAGCTGAAACCGTCAAGTCCAATCCAAGGTCACGGGACTAACTTGTTGTAAAGTTGTCTTATGAAAACACGGTTCTCACGGATTCCCTCAGTAATACGCGTTTCGGTTCCGTGAAACATCTAGAACTATGATACCTGAGAATGTCATGAAATTTACAGGTGACAGGATAATAATAGCGAGATATTTCGCGTCTACAGAATAACCAAAAGTCTTTCAAGAAATCTGGATAACCCTGCATATTCTCATTACTAAAGAAATGCACTAATTTAGCCATTCTGTTCTGGTCTGAGATTCTCGAGGAACGATGGAGAGTTCACAAGTTCATTAGTACACAGGAAAATCGATCCGGCTTTTAAAAGGTTATCGATTGCTAACGTGATTCCAAGTCACTACAAGTGATAGGATGAACAAATGGTGACTGACTTCAATGTGAATCGGGCTTTACAAGTTTCCTTTGGTCAGAACTATACAGCCTGAAATGAAGAATGAAGAGCAACCGGGACATAGCTATTTCAGGCATCCAGCATCCAGAGTAAGCATAACCGGCATTTGAGGCTTCGGGAGTGTCAACCACTAGTGGACTGTGATAAACAGCCCAGCACTAGTTCCAGCGTTTGGGAAAAAATAACCCAACTATGAATGAGATGAACTTGGCCGAACATGCGGTTTTTTGAAGTCATGATTGACAGTTTATAAAATAGTCTGATACACTACACTGGATGAGTTTCCCCACATTGGAGGGAAGTTTGAGGAGTGAGGGGGCTAAAGCAGCATAGCTGGATGACGGCGGGGTATTTCTGGCCCTTTTGGTGGCAAATGACGAAGTCCAGCTGAATCCTGTCTTGTACTTTACGCGACGCTCAGCAGGACCCACATGTGCGAAACTGGCGTGCCCTCCCCTGTAACAGAGATACAGAACGAAGGCACGTCCTCAAAACATTTCAGTTCGATTGAGGAGTAAATAAAAGGGTGTGAGAAGTATTGTAAAGCTGGAGGACGCGCTCATGACCCACCAGATTTTTATAGTATCCAGGAGTAAATCTAATACGATATGCAGAAAAACAGTAAAGTAAGGGGATTAATGGAGCTTATCCGATTTTAATAAGATTTAAATAAACGGCGTGAATAAATCAAAATGCCAGAAAGCATTACAGACGGAAAGCAATTAGCAGGTGCCAACCGGCGGTCGATAATTGCTACAAATTTCTCGACAGCTGTAGAGATTAGGGAGGAAACGTTTCCACTTAAATGAAGCGTCTGTTGGTATCTGATGTAAAGGCCAACTAGTGAGTTGGAACTAGTGTTTTTGTACATTTCACTTCCTACAGATGCTCCTACCAACGAAGACAAAGTGGAACCCTGACAAAACCTTCAAAATGGGTCCGAATGATTCCGCAATCAAACGTATACACTTGAAAAAAACAGAACATCTTGTGTTGTCAACGGAGTGACCGCAAGTGGCTTGGGATTGCGTACTTGGAGTATGTACTTGGGTCGGTACAAAACACGACCTTAGGTTCACATTTTTAAATACCCCATGGATTGCTTCACCGCCAGTGATCGACACGATGAGAATCCAACCCAAGTAGATTTGACATAATTGCACTAGACAACACACACTGAATATGGTGAAAAATTCTAGAATAATTATCAACTACTCACATGACTTAAGTAGTTGGGTAAACAAATAGAATTAATCAAGCATCAATATGGTCGAGATCTGGTCGTATTCGAGATGAAGTCCAGGCTTCTGCAACAACACACTTGTTTATCATACTGGCATGATAAAACCCTGACCACGTATAAACTCCGTTTGTAGCAGGTGGGGTGGATCAGATATCTCACCAGTTGTCATGGATGTTGTGCCCCGTAATCTGATACCTTCCAATGCTGAATAGCGGCTTTCGCCGCTTGCTGAGTGGCTGGTATGTTGTACACTAAAGCCGTTATACCAATGGCATACAACCAAAAGCGCGTGAGTTATTGGTAACTAAACAGAGGGATTTGTTAGTGGATACACCGCACGAATCCTCATTTGGCAAGCTTTCAACAAGAGATCATCATAGGCATCAAAAAGCTACCAAAATATCTACGGACTTGAGTGTATTTCTTGAAAACAGTCCAATTTGGGTTCAAGTAGATCATAAGGTTGACGGAAACTCGGGGACTGCGCCTAGCTGATGAGCCCCAAGAAGGGCAAAACCAGTCGTGGCCTGTCGAGGAGTTTTCAGCAACCTTGTGATTAGTTTCCCTAGAGTGACTTTCCTGAATGTCTCAACACCTACAACGTCTGTGCCCTACGCTACACAAACGTGCAATTTAGAGGGCTTTTAGATTTCACAAGTGAACACGCTGAATAAAGGGTAACTGATTGAAACACGTGTTCAATTCGTTCACTGTGTTGTTTTTAGTAGGCTCCGTTGTCCTTAACGGGAATGGTTAACTACCTGCGTCACTACAAAGAAGCAAACAACTTTCAGTTGCCAATCCCATTGAACGAATTGCGGCAACTCCTCTTTTGATGCACAGTGAACATGCAACTATTGTTCAGTGGTACGCCCAACCTTCGGCGTGGGTAAACACTGGGCCAACGTTTTCATAGTCGAACTTGAGAATGGTCCCTTGAAAGCCACTATAAAGAAGAGACAGTATTACAGGCGATACGTGGCGACATTTCCGCGGTTTTCAACAATCAAACCGAGATGGAACTGTGCCAGTAAGAGTTCAATAAAGAACACGTCGCCATCCAACTCACTTCGGAAGTTTAAATCGATAACTTCATCCACTTTCTGAATGTTGCCCTCGAACAACATCACGATAGTACACTGAAACGATCGACGAATCGGAAGGCTACTTCGTCCTTAAATGCATCAACTTTAATGACTTCATGTTGCTAAAGAAGAAACGGAATCCGATCTAAAGCCTAACTAACCAGGCAAAAAAGCCCTTGAACGGGAAATCCCAACTTTCACCAACGTTTTGAGAGGCAACAGGTTCACTGACAATTTTATTATGAAGTACTTGAACAGTGAAGAAGCCAATACCGTCACAGCCACAGTTGAAGGAAGCCTTCCGTTTAGGGTGATGTACCGGCCGGCTTACTGAACAGAAGACTTTACACAAATTTAGCGAAGGTTCTCCCCACCGTGTCACTCCCAAACTGGTTCATGGGCGATCAAAGATGGAGTGCCTGCTCACCCGCAAAAAATATGTTAGTATACTCATTCTGTTCATAGCCACACCACTCGCGTTTGAACGGCCGTGTTCCTGTTCTGGCGTAATTATTCCGGTGAGTCCACACCAAAGGGAAGCACTGGACTCGAGTTTCGCTCTCATTAGAGCTCATCAGCAGTGCATACCCCATGGCCGTGCTGGGATTTGAACCCCGGGTGAATCAATCGTCACAACTAGGACAGTCACTGGGCCCGCCCAGTATTCGCACAAGGGAACGGAACTTTTGAAGGCTACGACGTATCACTGATAGACTAGAGTATTCGGGCAAAAGATCTGAGAGTACCAGTCCAAACTTGTGAGCCC
>NW_008751956.1:211775-212469 GCF_000715545.1 Opisthorchis viverrini
GTGCGTTGGTGGAGCAGTGGTTGCACGCTCGCCTCGCATGTCACATGTCTGGGGTTCAAATCCTGGCACGGCCATTGGATATGCACTGCTGTTGAGCTCTAATAAGAGCGAAACTCGAGTCCAGTGCTTCCCTTTGGTGTGGACTCATCGGAATAATTACGCCAGAACAGGAACACGGCCGCCGTTCAAACGAGAGTGGTCTGGCTATGAACAAAATATCTACCCCGAAAAACCTCAAAACTATGCTCATTCTCTTGCTGCTGTTCAGCAGAGCATATTGGATGCATGGCAAGGTAAAAGAACGAAGGAACAAAGGCCACCCTGGCTGTATTCTGGGACTAGGAAGATGATAACAATCTCAGTCTTGTGGCCTCTAACAGATGCGACGCAGAGCATGACACCAAGCCAAAACCCCATATTGCTTGCAAGGCGCGTTCCAATCCATCCACCCAACACCCACACAACGCACGATCGCACTGCCTGAGGCTGTCACCCTACGACATCGCGTTCCCATTCTCTGCCGGTATAAACGCTCTGTTTTTGTGTCGGACTTGCTATGGTAAAAACTCACCCTTCTCCACACACACCCTGCACTGAACACACAAACGTTGCAATGCCTAAACTGAGTAACTCAGGTCACCCAAATGATATCTCCAAAGAGTTGTTCCCTTACGGGTGAAAGGAAGGGGGCCTT
>NW_008751956.1:212733-220214 GCF_000715545.1 Opisthorchis viverrini
GCCTCCCCATCAGTAGTATCACCGTTACACGGGTAGCCAGTGCCGCCGTTGACTTACATTGTCACCATAAGTCAGTGAGCGCACTCTCAACCTTGCTTAATTATCTATCGATCATTGTCCAGGAGTTGGAATAGCACGCTGTCACTGAGAATGGGTTCCAATGTTCTGAGTCAAACCTCTCTATTTGAAACCACAAGACCAGACACCTCAACCGATCTTGTGAAAAGAATTCCGTTGTTGTTTCTCAACTTTTCATTTATACTCCACTGGGCCACTGTCTTTTGGTTTAGGTGACCTTGAGTGACTGAAGTCAGTCCGAAATGGCCGTTGCATCCGACGCCTAAGATAACCAGTGTTCAAACTGAATCTCACTAGCAATTCCCTTATCAGTTGTAGATAGGTCGTAAAATTTGGGGCCAGGCACAAAAACGTTCATCTATGTTTTGCCATGTATCACACCTGAGAAGCTGCACACCTGTCTACTTGGATTACCCGGAAATGTTCCGCCGAACTGTCACAAACTGAACTATCATTGTGAAGCTAGACAGGAGTCATATCCCAGGTCGCTTCATTTTACCATCCGTTCGGAGGGAGCGGAATTTTGGTAGAACATCCCGCGCTGGTCGCTTCGAAGTGGCTATATCAAGCCATTTTATTGTCCGATAAGGGCAGACTCTATCGCCGCGTCATCCCACTGTGGATCCATCAATTTGTCTGCTCCTTTGAAGACAGCTACACCGGGGTGAAACGGCGGGGTGATCGTAAAATTGCAAATTTGTGTATCTACCTTTTGAAGTAAAACTGGATGGTAATCTCACGATAGTACGAAAAAACAGTATAACGTGACAGACTGAACGCAGTCACGTGACTTATCTCTTCAGCTGTTTACATACAATCAGAACTACGGATTTAGGACAGAATACTGGGGAGTAAAATATTACAGCAAGTATAGGTCATTAGATCCCGGAACAGGCCGGATAAAGGACGACACTATCAAGGAAACAAAATTTTAGCTACGAATTTAATCTGTTTACACAAATTGGGTTTTAGACGCCGTGGAGCCATTAATTCAGAAAAGCGGAATCGAAGGCTGTTTTTCTGACAGTATATAACTTGGAATAAATCTTTTGATTCCCTTCATTCGTTGCACCCCAAAAAGTAGCGAGCGATCGCGTCCGACGAGAATTTCTTTAGAAGTTCCTGTAGATAACCGTCTCTAGGTTCTTCCGACGTGCTTGCTACCGGGAGTAAATTGAAAAAGCCGTACACAGCAGGACGTAAGCCAAGAGTGTAATCCGTCTAATTTGGTTCCCATAAGTATGGGTCGTGTTTTGTTGGACGCCATCAAAGTCGCAACGTTGAATATTCTTGTGAGAGCCTGACTCAATCGACGCCGATCTCGTCTATCAAGGATTTGGCGTTTTGGCATATTTTCATGGTCTTGAGTCTAGAGTAGACGTTTTGCCTTCTCTAACGCCTACCTGCGGAGCCTCAAGAAAGGCAAAGCAGGTCATGGGCTGTTAATTAGTCTTCAGCAACCTTATGAGTAGTATGTTATACCTATAGACCGTGCATTGTGATATCTTGAATACTGGACCAAATGAAACATGAGCTCAACTGGTGCAGCACATTCAGTTGCGAAAGGATATCATGACCGAGTGGTTCGGATGGAACTCATGTGAGTGCATTTCACTACCTTTAGGTCAATTCATCAAGCACAACTGGGGAGAGCTGATTTGCTAGGATTGTAACTATGTTCCTTTGCAGAAGGCTGAGAAGTGCGAGCTCTGTTATCAAAACGCTTTGTACAAATGGATGTCGACCTTTCTTTTGGATGAATGACGTAGTATGAGAGGAAGTTAGTGGAGTTCCTGCACAGCAGGAGGGACGAGTGAACATAGCTCTCCACGACTTAGCAAAACCGTAAGCCCAAACGTGAACTGAGCAAACCAGGAACGGTACGCAGAATATTGATAGTTCCAATGTTCATCCACCAATGTCTAATTTTCACGTGATTTTGGTCATTTACTTTACTGAAACTTTGAGCCGCAATCTTCGTTCTGAGTATGTGGTGTCTTTATCTAATCTCGGCGTCAGACAGCATTTTTATCCTGAGTGGGAACCATTTCCGTGTAACAAGATCTCATTTTTGGTTTGCTATTCGGATGTGGAAGAATAAAGAGGAGCTGGAAAACTGGAATATCTACTTTTTGCGTGCTACTGATCAGCTAATGACATCTCGGCATGGGAATCGACTTGGTTCATGTGATGGAGGGATGCCAAACACTGGAAGGCACACATGAGCGCCCGAGGCATCCTTCTGAGTGTATAAACACTGCCTGTTTGTTGATAGACAGAGAGTCACTTTTTCTGATGTCGGCTGACTCTTAGTCCTTGTTGAACATAAATGACAGGCGGTTTCCAAGTAGATTTGACTTGGAGTCCTCTGGCACGGGCTTCAGAAAAGATGATTGGCTTGACAGCGGAATTAGATCCCACAGGGAAGCACCTGTCATTTTTCGGAAGTCTGACTGACATGTGGAAGATGAACAGCACACGATTAGTTTATATTTTGATGAAATCGTGCCGTGAAACCAACAAAAACTGAGAGAGAGTTACATACAGATATCAGACGATGAAAGAGCCAGTGACAAGTTTAGGAGCATGTGCAAAACAATCAAACTATTTGGGCGGTTAGAAAACTGCTGCAGAAGATGGGACATAGAAGGTAGCAAACTTGATCAACAAGTATCTTTGAAAAATTGTTCGTTTTTTTTGTAAATTTTCCTCTTACTGGCTCGGGTTTCACTTCACACCGACGCTTTCATGCTGGCATAGTACAAATTGTAGGGTCTGTAATCCGTTGTCACATATGCCATTCTTCCTGAACTTGAACCACACTTTGTAACTGTCGTACATATTGTATCAGGGCGTTTGTTTTAATGTTACGAATACACATTTTTCCGGTGCGACCTGCTGACTTCTTGCTGAACGAGCGTATTTACGCTCCGTTGAACTGTTTGTTGACTGTTGGACCAGTGGGACTAAATCTCTGTGTTTGTGTCAACTGTTGAATGTCACAAAATATATCCCTGTGACATTTTTTAGCCGTGAATAATTTTCCTACCGTGGAATATATCACGCACGCGGAACCATCTGTGGGAAATTCCGACAAGTGAATATTTCCTTTCACAGCCAGTTACTGCATTTGGATTGGTGTAGTGGACTATTGGATCTACACATTCGTGAGTCCCTATTTGACTACTCATTCCTTTCCTATTGTGATTTTGTGATTTTATATTGGTTACTTTGCTTGTTAATTTATCCGAACACGCTGATAAGGTCCTAGTCCGCTACAAAATCCACAGAAATCAAGTTCTTTTTGGGTAGATATAATATTCGAAATAATGTACTCCTTTCAGGGATTGAATTAGAGGAAAGTGCCATTGTGTACTATATTCCACCAACATTTCCATAAGTAACTATATCTTGATGAAGGAAACTACTCACAATGTTGCTGAAAACTCTTCAACAGCCCATGACCGGTTTCGCCCTTCTTGAGTCTCATCAGGTAGGCGCAGTCCCCGAGTTTCCATCAACCTTATGTTCTACATGGTTCAAGATGTCCTGGATGTGTATGCCATATGAAACACCTAAGTTGCACTGCTGATCAATCTCGCGTCATCACTCCAGGTGGGCGTGCAGCAACGAATACTGAGAGATCGAGACAAGCAGCGTTGTCTCTTGAACTCAAATCAAACTTGCTGTCGTATTGGATTGTAAATGTTCGATTTTCCAGAGCGCTATTTCCAATTATTTGAAAAGGGACATAACACAAGTCGGTCCGTTGAGTTAGCACTTTTAAAGGGTCTGCTTTCTAGGTTCCGAGCTCCAGTGGTTAGCTGATGGAGGCGCAGCTTATACAGGCATGACATCACGTGACCAGCGTGAGCCTCAAAGTGTTCCTGTCATCGATTGTTAAACAGATGGATGCCAAGCTATTTGCCCAGCTTCGCAGTTTGCTTAGCCGCCAGTCGAGCATCCATCATCATCAACCGCGCCCCGAAGATTCGTGATTTGCATCAAAATATTTGTAACCTCGACGGTCGGATCGATCATCACCTGACCATCAGAGAGTGTATGTACCCTAAAATCCACTTTTGAGACAAATTACCCAGTCGATTTGGTTTTCATACCCAAGGGCTAAAATAAACCCGCGTTTACCAGCTTACATGCAGCAACGTGGTCATCAAATGGAGCGCCATAATTCCTTTCCCCGTTTTCGTAGCACCTTCCCAACTCAACATACTTACCGTTTAACGAGTATCAGTTAATACAGGCATTCAAGCAATGAAATGCTCCACTTCGTATTTGCTCTGAAGGAATGCTACCACACTATAAAATGAATACCAATCGGAATATTCCACTTTCTCTATTCCCGACTAATCAACCAGAGCACTTGACCGTAGTTAGTTTGACATACTTTTGGTGACCTTGAAAAAATTCTCTCTTCTAGGACTACTGATATTTGCTCTCCATGTTCTTTTAGATGCGGTTCCAGGGGTACAAACGCATAGAGGCTTTCGCTTTATTGTGGTTGTCTGGATTCATTTCTAAACGTTGTTAAATCCAGTTGTAGCGCAATACTAACAAGGTTGTTGAGAACCCTTCAACAGATGAAGTTAAGGTTCGCCCTTCCTGAGACTCATCAGGTGGCGCGAGTTCGCTTGCAATCTGTCTGTATCTGTCCAAATTGGGTTCAAGTATAACGTAAGTTTGACAGAAACTGGAGAAGCAAATCTGTAGGAAACATTTGTCCTCTGTAATTACGATCAATGTAAGTTTCCTGGATCCCCTTACGCTCCGTGGATATGCTTCCTTAACTTTCCATGTGGCCCGAACTAGCTTTTTCCCAATGCCACTTGCGCCACTCCAGACCAGTTTGAATCACGAAGCCACGAAGTGCTCCACGAACATTCTCTATTCCCGACTAATCAACCAGAGCACTTGACCGTAGTTAGTTTGACATACTTTTGGTGACCTTGAAAAAATTCTCTCTTCTAGGACTACTGATATTTGCTCTCCATGTTCTTTTAGATGCGGTTCCAGGGGTACAAACGCATAGAGGCTTTCGCTTTATTGTGGTTGTCTGGATTCATTTCTAAACGTTGTTAAATCCAGTTGTAGCGCAATACTAACAAGGTTGTTGAGAACCCTTCAACAGATGAAGTTAAGGTTCGCCCTTCCTGAGACTCATCAGGTGGCGCGAGTTCGCTTGCAATCTGTCTGTATCTGTCCAAATTGGGTTCAAGTATAACGTAAGTTTGACAGAAACTGGAGAAGCAAAATCTGTAGGAACATTTGTCCTCTGTAATTACGATCAATGTAAGTTTCCTGGATCCCCTTACGCTCCGTGGATATGCTTCCTTAACTTTCCATGTGGCCCGAACTAGCTTTTTCCCAATGCCACTTGCGCCACTCCAGACCAGTTTGAATCACGAAGCCACGAAGTGCTCCACGAACACTCGACAGCATCATAAAGCATACTCAGCAGTGGAAACGTCTCACGGATTTGTGCCCTGACTGATCTAAAACCCAATAAACCTGCTCACCTACTTGGTCCGACGAAGCGTTCGTGTGAAAAACGAAAGGTTGTCCAGCGATAAACCCACCGATTTTTTACCAAACCCCTCTGAAACGATGATTACCCAATCGATCCAAAACAATTCCCAGTTGATAGAAGACAATATATACTTCAAAAATGTTTTCTTCTGGACATGAGTTAGCTTGTTAAGGGTACCAAACAAACCGTCATGTGCTTAAAAACTGGCAGAAACGGTGGTTCACTTCAAAAAAGCTGAAAAGCCTAGTTGACATAGTCACCAGTTACTTCTGACAAAACGCACCCAAGTGGTTTTATCATCCCGCAAATGGGCTGGTAGCCGCGAGTCAATAAACTTTGATATATGACACGTTTTTTGCTCAGCACCATAATAGAATGACCGGCAAGCTGCTTGCTGATGGCACCTGTAAAGTTAAAAACAAAGAGCAGAAGTCAGAAAATTTAGACGGTGTTTGTCGATTAACTGAAGGTCATTGTAAGTGCAAACCGACTTGAATTACCGTAATAATATAATAAAGGTTTAGCTGTAATACCTTTTAGTTGTTTAGCTGCTATACTATTCAAAAGAAGCATGAGGGCTGGAAAACTATCAGGTTGCCCAAGCCTAGATAGGGGAAGTCAAGACGCAGAGTTAGGGTTCGAACCACCGGACCTTCCGTCCGGAAGGTCACGCTTTAACCACTGAGCTGTCTCGCCCTTTTTACGGCAATGGTCATCTCGGGCACAAGAATGCACCCGATAGGATAATAAAGCATAATTTACTCTCCCTGATTGGTGTCAGCGCAGATCCTGCTCGAGCCATCGCTATTTAGACTGACAAGAATGTACTTTCGAATTCCCATTTACGGTACTGTGAAACCAATCACATCGAGTATGATTATTTCCACAGTTCAGCAAAACCAAGAGCTTTATGGTAAAAATTTGTGCAACATGTGATCATATATAGGTTATCCCACTCTCACAACTTGGTTTAACTGTAACGTAATCAATGTACTCATGTGACACATTGACTTTTGAACCCAAAGTTTGGCCTCTTTCATGCATGAATATAGTACTCGATACTCGCGGTTTTCACCTAGGTTCGTTCGTGCTATTCTCAAAGCCACGGAAATACAATTTTCAAAATTATTCTGTCGGATATGAGGTAAAATTCTAGTGTAAGGAAAACCGTTCACGATAATCCCTTCGATTAAACACTTTTTGTCAGGAGTTGATGGGGCATCTGATAAATCTCACTTAACGGGCTTTGATGAAAGGTGAATATCGGACCACTTAATGGGTCATGGAGGAAGACCACATACATTTGGGAAACTTGAGTTTTAACTATAACAAATCTGTAGTGTAAATGATTGTAATGTACTACTCGTAAGAAGTGTTAGTTGTTAGTAAGTAATGCAGATTGTCTGTCTGTGCGAAATCCCATACTAGAAATTTCAACAAAAAAATCAGCTTACTACTCAAGATTTTAGGAATACAAATATTTCGTGAAATATTTCGGAAAAATCTCCAGTGTTCGATCTTCAAGTATATATTAGCGTACACACTAGTCACTGGATTGAACAATACGTACCCACAAAGGGAAGCGAAGTCAAAGGACATCAAACCATATCAAAATGGACTGAAAATCAGTAATTCTGGTCTCATTATCTGTTTGCGTCGTGATGAAAACCAAATATCCTATAGAAAATTATCATGAAGGTCAGATTCCTGAAAGTAACTGCAGAACTCCCGGAACCTACTGCTCCACCAAAACCCCAGAAGGAAAGCCGGCAAGCATCCAGGCCAGTCAATCATTCAGTCAATTCAGCAAAGCTGATGAGTGTTCATGCACGCCACAGAAGCACGACCGAATGTGATC
>NW_008751956.1:220408-220986 GCF_000715545.1 Opisthorchis viverrini
TCTCCGGCACTAGACACTGGAACGGGTTAGCAGGAGATACCACAGGTCGGCGATGGGAAATGTGCAGTGACAGTGCTGTCATCTTCAAAATTAGTCTCGTTTCTCCGTATTCTGCAGCTCACGGATGTGTCTTTGAAATGCAAAAGACGGATTGTTCTACACATCCTCAGATATTGACACAAAGTATCCGTGCCTACGTTTCTCCATTCCATCTTTGACCATTGTGGCCAGGCGTTCAAATTGGTTAAACTCACATCAAACCATATCAAAATGGACTGAAAAACAGTGATTCTGGTCTCACAGTCTGTTTGCGTCGTGATGAAAACCAAATATCCTATAGAAAATTATCATGAAGGTCAGATTCCTGAAAGTAACTGCAGAACTCCCGGAACCTACTGCTCCACCAAAACCCCAGAAGGAAAGCCGGCAAGCATCCAGGCCAGTCAATCATTCAGTCAATTCAGCAAACCTGATGAGTGTTCATGCACGCCACAGAAGCACGACCGAGTGTGATCAGCGTTCAGGCTTTTCACAGAGACACGATCGATGTTGATGGGTGATCACTAACGCCTATCAGA
>NW_008751956.1:221323-240576 GCF_000715545.1 Opisthorchis viverrini
CCATCTTTGACCATTGTGGCCAGGCGTTCACATTGGTTAGACTCAAAATCGGTCAGAAAAGGAATTGCAGACGTCATCCATTCGTCGAAATCAGGGTTGTTCCATGCAGCATGCTAATTTCTGCAGTTCCGTCTTAATTTGTACAATGGCTGCCCCAGTGACGTGAAATGTGACACTGGATATCAGGATACATGCTATATGCCTACCAACCGTTTTTCCTGTCATTAATTAGGCCTGTTCGAAACGTTTTCTTCCAACTTCCAGTGTTTAACTTCTCTCTTTATGGACCCTTGGACCGTTGCTACCTCTTGTGTACGCCGTCTAACTTACTACACTTTACCAAGTTTTTTCTTATCTAATTATCGATTCAGTTGGCTTCAACCACAAGCTTTCAGTTATTGATTGGAGAACTTCGTTTTGCGTAAAATCAGAAAGAAATGAGATCAGCAGAGTTCATTGCATCATCGTAAATGTTTTCCAGTTGTGACCGGATTGAATTCGAATAGCTTGGTTTTTTAGCGGGTGTCTTAGAAGCCTAAACAAAATCGTATCCTCTGATAAGTCAGCAGATATAACAAAATTACACCCAAGTAACCGATGGGAACTGTGTAGTGACAGTTGTGTCATCTCCAAAATTAGTCTCGTTTCTCCGTATTCTGCAACTGTAGTTTCAGGGTGAATTTTGAAACATCCAATGCTTTGACTGGTTGCGAAGAAAAAACCTTTTGCAAGTACGGTTTTTCGAAAGCTTTCGTTGCTAGTTTCATTTGGTAGTGGGATTGTGGACAATTCACAAACAACGCGTCGTACGGTGTGAAGTTGATTGACTTCACTAAGCCCATACGCAGTCATTTCTAGGATCATCTCACTTCCAACATTTGGTTTGACAAACTCCCAGATCAGTCGATCACTTTCGACCGTAGGCGCCGCATTCCCCGGGTCCGATACTTGCCACCCAACGGTTGTTCGTCCCACGTCTTGAAGTAGAGTGTGCAATCCCGTAAACGTTCCTGAATTGTTGTCAAAATAGGCCGCGAGCTTCTGCGAATTTTTACCGACCACGAACAATCGGTAACCCATTGTCCTGCCGATAAGTTGACACATTTCGTGTGCTTCACAATATTTGTACAAACCCTTGGGCTGATACATGCATAGCTCGTTGCCAACGGATACAAACGTTTCAGGACATGCAGAGGTCCAATGAACCAGGATTAGTGCGGGTAGCAATAAATTGCAGATTGAACACTTGACGTGCCGAACTGTGGTTTCAGACATCACCACGACGTTATTACGAATTTGCAATATTTCCGAAAGCTGATGCTCGGTGATTTTGAAGTTTTCTTTAGATGCCCAAAAACAGCTGCAGTTCATGAACTAATTCTATTTAGCAGAGAGAAGAAAGGATGGTTACTTCATACAGCCAATCAGACACATCTCTGATTGGCTTTTTGCATCCACCAATCATACAGAAGGAAATGAAGTTTGCTTTTTGGCTCAGCGGAAACGGATGGACTAGTAATTTGGAATGCAATGGAACCTTTCGTCATGACGGAAACTACTTATAAGATTGCTGAAAATTCTTCGAAAGCCCACGGCCGGTCTCACCCGTGTTAAAAAAACAGGTGCGCGAAATCTTGAATTTTATTCCAACTTTATGTTCTAGTTGAAGAGAAATTTCACAAGGTTTGCTTGATTCACCCTCTCGCACAATAATTTGGTTCCCGCGGGAGAATCGCCCAAACCTCCGGAGGAATCATTCGCTTACAAAAGAGGAAAACAATTCGCGGTCCGTCGAAGACTATTCAGTAAACACATAAGCACTTATACTCGTGAAAACATATCGTGATACTCATAAATGGTTGCCAGCTGACGAAAAGGCGGTGTTTGTGCAGCTGAAGTCTACTAAAAACGAGATATTCAGCTGGTAGTTGCGTGAGTCTCCCGCGAACACCGAGGGGTGTGCAAATGAGTGTATTTAGCAATGGAACTTTAGCTATTTGCCATTCAGTCAGAATTATGTCAATCCTTGTAAACAAAGTATTTAGAGAGTTGAACGTGGTGATTGGATCCATCAAGATTCTTGAAAGAACTTGTGCGGTGTGCCCAGGTTGGTTAGCCAAGTGGTTGGCGTACTGGTCCGTCCAGAATACTCTCTCATAACCTTGTGCAAAAAGATGCCAGCCTGGGATATTTTCGGGGATAAATACTGACCTGAATACTTTTAGTAAGCAGGAGACAACGGTTTATTGTGCATAGTGTGCTTCTCCCGCAATGTGACAAAGCAGAACTCGTTAGGTGAACGGAAATAAAACTCTCCTATCTGATTCCGGAAATTCTCAGCTCGAATCTTCCCACCGTCCGAATTCCGTTTCCGATTGCAATCGCCGTTTGATCAGTTGGGAATTTCTTTTCAACCGTTCCTCTTTCGTTTTTTCTCTGTCCCCCATACTGTTGCCAACGTATCCCGGCTGATATGTTTTACAAAAAGGGCACGTGTACTTTTCTGGTATGTGCCCATAAATATTTGAGATGAACAATGAAAAACATATCCGTACCATCTTTCATGGCGCTGGAAAACGAGAGACCATCTCACGTTATTCTAGAATATCGAGCATAGTCACCACACCACAGGTATTTTAATCTAGGGGACACTTACCGTTTACCAACATGAGGAGAGCTTGTGTTTATTCGAATGCACGCCACCAGTACTGCTTTCCGACAGATCATGTGACCAAAGGTCATGGATCTTGTGAACCCTGTGCTTCGGTTGGGTTGGAAGCAGTTTGCTTCCAGGAGCATGATGTCTAAGCTCTTTTTGTGTGCATATGCTATTTATTTATATGTTATCGATGAGTCATTTTTAATTAATAACTACACACAATCGTATACCCTTTTCCCATACAACTACTGTACCGTCTGTAAATATAACATATTCATCAATTTGTGTGGATGGCTCTAAGTGGTTAGAGCCCCAAATTCACTGACCGCAAGGTCCGTGTTTCGAATCCGACCTCTGCCACTGGACTTCACCTGTCTAGGCTTGGGTAACCTGGCAGTATTCCAGCCCTCGTGCTTCCTCCGGGTGGCATGGCAGCTAGGTACCGAAAGGGCGTTACTGCTGAACGTTTTTTTCATCTGTTTGGATTCTTATTCATTCACCCTTTTACACGTTCAGCTGCATTTTTTATCTTCTTTGTGTGGAAAGCACTCAAAAAAGATTGACGATATACAAGCAAATCAACAGGACAAATTTTGTGATCTGGGAATCGACTGGGTGTCCATTAATTGTTCAATCAGGCAAGAGGTTGCAGAGTTGATGTGCCCCAATATCTGTCCAAACTGATGCTCAAATTGTCCGAAATTTACAAGCAATTCTGACAAACCTCATGAGAATCAAGTGCAAAAAAATCTAATGGTGATTTAATGTGGAGAAAAATCTGTTCTTCAACACACACTTTGTTGTGATTTTCTTTAGATTCAAACAAACTATTCACAGATTTCGTTACCTAGGCAAAAGAGATGTTCCCATCACGGATATCCAGACTCTATGGCCTAACGGATGATTAACTCCAGGCAGATCAAAACGATGTGAGAATCCAATCGACGAGTTGTTCTGCCATATGCACTGTGTCACTGCATGTTAGGGGGACATTGGCACAAACAAGCCTTCTCGCTCCCAAAGGCTGATGGAACTCATAACAGAAGATCTGATGCGCAAATGAAGATAACATCACAGAAGACCCCACGGTATAATGCAAGACAACTGCCAACTACGGGTCATTCTGTAGAATCGAGGTATTCACTCGTGGATTCTTTGTGAAATCAACCTGCTCAAGTAATTCGACTGCTACTTAGCTTGGTAAAAATTTCGTTATGTGTGCGCAAGAGATGTTGGCTGACGGAGGAGATCCAGGTCAGTAACTGGTCTCAGATACATGGTCCTCATTTTAAAAATGTCGTTTCCACTGTTATTACGGTGTGCTGTACCCACTCGTGCATGTTTTACGCAGAAAAAAGGGGCGAATAAAAAGAGATTTTTAGATGATCGTCACCCATAGCTCTAAACGGTTATGATCATTGTGCCTTTTGCAGGCAGACTGAAGCCTTTGTTTGAAAGAAGCTTGCAGTCGACACATTAAAATGTTAAGGAAACTGCAGGTGCACTGGTGAATGATAGGTGTCAGCTGGTGGACACCGTCGGTATTGTTCGGATTCAAAAGAGAACAGTCCGGGACAGTCGCTTACTCTGCTCTACTCCGACAAGGAAAGCACTTTTTCTCGCCAACAATGACATCATCAAATGAGAGACTCAGTTGAGTCTTCTATGAAAAACAAAGTTGCGTAAGAATCAGTATATTTTCCGAATGAATTCTGCCCTGTTCGGGATAAAGTGGAACATAAGGCTAGCGAAAAATTGGCGACTGCACTTCCCTAATGGGTGCCAAGAAAAGTGGAACTGCTCATAGATTTTCAATGGGTTTCCAACAGCCCCATGAATACTGTGTTGCGTTCAAATGACAACTTGTTGTGATATATCGAATATCGTACCAAATAAAACATGAGGCGGCCTGATGCAACACATTCAGTTGAAGCGGACAGTATAAACGAAAGATTGAGCTTGATTCATTTGAGTATCGCCTTTTATTCGCGAGCAATAAACTTGAAAACCAGATATGCTGCACAGTACAGAACGCTTTACAAAGAACAGTGTGGGGTTGCACTTGATCTAGACAAATTTCCAGTGGCACGAACCGAAAAATGTTTTTGCCAATTGAACAGTTTGTGACAATCTCCTCGTTGAAAGCTCCATTCATGGCCAATATGTTTGTTGAAACTGCTGAAACTCGAGACTCCGCAGGTATCCTATTAGTCATGTACCCTATTGCACATTGTACAATGTGCCAGCTTTCTCGAGGTTCCTCTTCCACTTGCAAACGAATTCACTTACATACTACTTGCGACTATCAAGTAGCTAAACGAATGAGATGAAACGTTTTCCGCAGTACCACGTCACCCTAAAAACCGTCACAGTTCCTAACGTTCTACTATCTGTGACGATTCACACCTCGATGACTAGACACCTGTGGATAAAGTCGGCTAATCAGTAAATGAATCCTGACTAGTAGGGTGTCTTCTCCATGAAAAGACGATTTAACGGAAATTTATGCAAAAAAAGTCGAGTGACAATCGACCACCCTCTGAACTGCCCTAAATCCGGCGCAAACACAAATTCGTGGTTTTGTTAGGCTGTGAACTCCAAATGTCTTCTGTTACGTCAGTTGAATCTACAGAAAGACACGTCGTCAATGGCTGTTTCTCCATGAAAGGAAGACAGACCATTCCGATAATGCAACGTCTGTCTGATGAGCGAGGTAATGAACGCAGCGATCAGTAAGTAAGTTACAAAACACCGAAGGTTGATTAACGTCGTCCACACTGATTACGTACACTCGTGTTGGTGTGCAAAAGAGATACCCGTTTAGCCACCATTAGCGAATACTGACCTTTGAAAGAATCTCCCTTCCACTTTGTGGTCTCATGAGTGATATTCAGCTTATGTTGACGTTGTTTTACTTTTCAAATGTCCGTAGCGAATCGCAGGTATTCTGGTGCCATTCCGATGCGTTTAGTCCGGTTATTCCCAGTTTCGACCATAACGCGCTACTCAAGTTTCGTCTTATTTTACGACTGACTAGCTGACGTCAACCAATCCCGGCAGATGACCCAATCATCAACCGTGGAATTACTCCATAACCGTCCTACATTGCCTCTATAACAAGTGGTCTAGTTCACAGAAGTTCACCACAAACCAATTGTGAGATAAACGTTTCGGTAGTAAATCCTGTCTACTCAGCGCTCCGAACTTGGCCAGTATTACACTACGTGGAATAGATTCTCAAAACTGTTTTCAGCGCTTTGTCCTATGAAATATTCGCGTCTGGAATGCCGCCTCTCTCAGTCGACAGACGGAATCGGTAATGTGAGGAGATTTGAGAAGTTTCGTCATCCAGTTGAAGCCAGTCTGTGCTGAAAGGCCGGGAATCAATCACTAGATGTTCCATTCTCATAGAAAATACTTGGCAGTGCGTATTTCACAAAACTGCAGAAGATTTCGTACCCACAGCTTTCTTGCTACCAGTTTGACCAAGAACGGCTGATCGGCAGCCATCACGTGACCACGAGATCTGTCCTCTCTTACATGAAGAACGGGTTGTTCTAAATCCTGTCTGAGTGTTAATTAATTACATCAATGATCACCTGCTTGTGGGGAATCACTACAAAGATGTTCCATTCTCATAGAAAATACTTGGCAGTGCGTATTTCACAAAACTGCAGAAGATTTCGTACCCACAGCTTTCTTGCTACCAGTTTGACCAAGAACGGCTGATCGGCAGCCATCACGTGACCACGAGATCTGTCCTCTCTTACATGAAGAACGGGTTGTTCTAAATCCTGTCTGAGTGTTAATTAATTACATCAATGATCACCTGCTTGTGGCCGAACGCCTAGGAATTCAACTTACCGGCCGGGAGGTAACGAGTTCGGCACCTCATGCAATTCCGTGAGACTTGCACTGGTGCTTGTCCTCAGTAAGGATGCCATTGGGCTTTTCAGTATGGACTGGCCCCATTTACTGGACGAAACCTCCATTGAAATTGTCTTCGTTACATCTGCATTATCCTTGACTTCGTTTTCCGCTCAAAACCTTTCCACTTCAATCAAGTTTTGTCCAGCGTGGCTCGGGGAATCCGAATAGACATACTTTCAAGGTGTTCAAAGAGCAGTGTCTATCCGGACACTTCTTTGCTTTGAACTCTTGCAAGACAGGTCATTAAGTTCTATCATTTCGTTTGCATGGTCTGTCGATTTCGAACTGGAATTAGGAATATGCCAGCTAGGTGTCGGACAGGACCTTTTAACTACCAGATTTTTTAATTGCACTGTTAAGCTTTACTCCACAGAGAGTCACATGACAGATGTACTGAGAGTGCAACCACCTTGACGCCTGACGTTTACGGGAGCACCGGTTCTACTGCCTGGTGCGCAATCTCCGATTACCAACTTGTATCCGTTTATCCTGTAAGTAAAATGGTGCCTGATATATCGCGTACCGCAATATGCATCCGAGAGGATTGCTGAGACCTGGAGTGTCACGGTAGCAGAAAGGTCAGATTCTTGAAAGTAACCCCAGGACGCCCGGAATCTACTGAGACCCTAAAACTTCACCGAAACTTCAATAGGATGCCGGCAAGCATTTAGGCCAGTCAATCAATCAATCATTTCAGCGAATTCTGATGAGTGTTCAGGCACGCCACAGAAGCATGAACGAATGTGATCTGCGTTCAGGCATTTCACAGAGGCACGATCGATGTTGATGGGTGTTCACTAACGCTTATCAGACAGCCTGGATCAATGTCGAAAAGTCCCCTTCAAATAGCGCGGGGCTGCTGTAACATTTTCACTCACACACTTGTTTGAAATAAAGCGGTTGCACACCCTTGTCGGTGAGTTCTTTTCCGAAACCAGGCACTGGAGTGGGAACAGCAGTTAGATATAACACATATTTGCACCCATTCTCCTCTGTTATACTTTATGGTGCTCTACAGGGAATGCGTGCCGATCATGAATGCAACTGAATATAAGGTACGGTAGCTGTTGAACTCTATGCATAAAGATCAGATGAACTGGACAAAGCTTGTTGAAATTATCGATAGCGACGGATGAGTTCGGACTTTGCGTTCGGTGATCAAAAGCAAAGAGAATAATCCCTTAGCACGCATTTTACCTCGGTGAATCATTTTCTCTTTGATGTCAGTCTGCTGTAATTGCAAATGTTGGTCAATTAGCTTCGGACATTTCGGTATTTCGGTCCCTAGATGACGTCAGCAGTCGGTCGTGGCTGGACCAATAACCGAAAGGCCTCGAATCCGAAACTGCCTGAAATTTCGTGAGGTGCGCACTGCTAATAACTCCCAACAAGTTTGCAGCATTTGTGCAATGCTCCTCTATTTTTGACATGGATCGCATTCACTTAAAGGATCAAATCTTAACTGAATACCCCACAGTCTCTTCAAACAACGAATAAGTGATGAATTAGTTTCGATTCGGTCAGTGTTTACTACTGATGGGGGGGGGGGGGAATCGGCTGTTTTCCGAACATCCTTTATGGTCTATGTGAGTGATAGCACAAACAGTGGAATCAGTCTCGTCTGTTTTAGATTAAAAGGGGGCATCCAGAACCGCGTCAAAGAATAGAAGCAGGCGGAATGTGGCAAGTTGCGACCCTAGTTTTGCGGATTACGGGATCCTCATAAGAGCAGGTTCTACTGATTTGTTGAAAAATGATGTAACAATGGAGTTTCTTGGAAAAAGTGGCAAATGCGTGATTGACTAATCACTCAGGATGAGTAGTGCTAAGGAAATATTTGTAAAGCCTGTCCGCAATCCGGAGAATGCACTAAAACAAGGAGAGCTGAGGTAATGACATGTCCCGAATTGAATTAAAATGTGGCATTTTCGGCCGTTTGACAGTAGACGGCTTTTGGAAGGCCATTCCCGATTGGTATGGTTGTGACGCTGCCTCCAGGTGTTTTAGTAACTCCTGTTTGTTATATCATCGCTAAACAGATGCAAACTGACCGGTGATCGGATTCGAGATATGGATACCTACAGCTTGGCTTAAATGCACCATTACCTTATTCATGTTTCACCTGCCTTCGCGGAAACACATCCCTAAACTGTCATGAGCATTTTCAGGTTTCCGATACTAATACCGACCTCAATAAGCTCGCAGTTTGTGTTGAGCTCTGTCGTATACTCACCTGACTGTTGGGATATGAGATATGTATTCAACAAAATCTATGATTCCGTTATCCATTCTGAGAAGATCACCCCGACGATTTTCCTCCGCGATTCACTCGCTTCTCGAGAGGAGGGGAAGGGTTGACGGACGGAAAACGCTGCAAGTTGGGTGGCTTTCCCTCCCAAAATGCCTTCCATTTATACAGAACTAACCTCACATCACTTCAAATTTGGCGCTTGGATAGACATACGTCACCAGAATGTCTTGCTACGGCCGTTTGACAGTAGACGGCTTTTGGAAGGCCATTCCCGATTGGTATGGTTGTGACGCTGCCTCCAGGTGTTTTAGTAACTCCTGTTTGTTATATCATCGCTAAACAGATGCAAACTGACCGGTGATCGGATTCGAGATATGGATACCTACAGCTTGGCTTAAATGCACCATTACCTTATTCATGTTTCACCTGCCTTCGCGGAAACACATCCCTAAACTGTCATGAGCATTTTCAGGTTTCCGATACTAATACCGACCTCAATAAGCTCGCAGTTTGTGTTGAGCTCTGTCGTATACTCACCTGACTGTTGGGATATGAGATATGTATTCAACAAAATCTATGATTCCGTTATCCATTCTGAGAAGATCACCCCGACGATTTTCCTACGCGATTCCATCGCTTCTCGGGAGGAGGGGGGAGCGTTGACGGACGGAAAACGCTGCAAGTTGGGTGGCTTTCCCTCCCAAAATGCCTTCCATTTATACAGAACTAACCTCACATCACTTCAAATTTGGCGCTTGGATAGACATACGTCACCAGAAATTAGTAAACTGAAAGCGGTAAACATTTGCTATTCGGATGAATTCGTATGGGCTGGTGGTATCGTCTACTTGATGAAACCAACGTAAGAAGTGCTTGCTCCGTGTCAGTTTGAGGAAGGCTCCTGATCGCTATTGAAAAATCTACCGTAGATGCAATCCGACTGAGTGCCCACTGGTAGCCTAGTGTCCTTCAGTTGTCGAAGACCTTGAGGAATATTAGGTCGTAAACTAATGTGCTATTACAAAATTCCTACATCAGTTTAGCTGCCAATCAACTTCCTATGAGAAAACAGCTGTTACACTCTGTGGCCAGGCTGAGCTTAAGAGACGTTCCCCCCCGAGTGAACTGGAAGAGATCAGGTGTTGTTACACTGTAGGTAGATTCATATTCAGGCTGTCCAGGTGACTGCAGATAGCTTCTTCTAGTTTCCGAAAAATGGTTCACAAACTGACGCTCAACGCAACAGTTCTCAACAACCCACAGCGAAGACAGAAGATGGCTTCAACCTGCTCATTCATTCATCGAGGCCATGTTTTACGACGCTAGCTTCTTTCTTACATGCACCACGTGCTAGAAGCTGTCTGTCACACGTTGAAAATAGGCGCCAAACGGGTACTATGACAACATGAATTCAACAATATGAAGTATTTTTTGGTGCACACAATTTTAAGTCAATCGGGGTTGGAAACTCGCAGCCAGATGTTTGCAAGCATCACTCACCCTTCAATGTCAATTTCTTGTTCAGCTTGCTCTTAGTGGCAGAGTAATTTTGCATCAGGATCTCACATTTGTCCACTGAGAATAGTGAACATCCTACATATATGACATCGTTTCTGTTGTTTTGATCAACTCTATCATTCATGCTTTTATTTCAGCTGGAAGACAATGGATCACCTGTTAAGATCCCATCAGAGAAACAGCAGGCATCTCATTGTGCTTGATGTGCAGCTAATCCCCGGTTCTTGTGCTTGTTACAGTGGCCAACTGGGCTGTCGAACGAAAGAGGTTAAAAAAAGGTAAATTCTGTGACTGGCTTTTCCGAATGATACCAGTGGTACTCCGTAACCAACAGGCCAACAAGCGACTTTTGTCCGTCAGAAGCAGAATTCCAGCGCGCAACTAATGTAATTAATGTGGCGACTTGCTCACCTGCATACTGCTTCCGACTGCGTACCTCTGTTGACGCTGCAACTAGGCATGCCGATATAACGATTGTGTTAAGCTGCCCGGCTGAGGTTTCTTTACTTGACTTGGTCCCCTCTGATACTCACTTCCGCGCGGTTCACTGAGGAGCGTATGCAAAATAATCCCGAGGATGACGGAAACCACCTGTCCCAGCTGGCTGTGGCTCGGAATGTTTCGGAGCAAATTTGTGTGTCGCTCCAGGGGTTCTTTTTACAGCGGGCATCACTGTAGTCGCTGGTGATATAAACATTCAAGTAAGTAGGTCGTCTTGGAATGTACAAGAGACGCGCTGGCCTTCTGTAGATGTGTGTTAATCACAGATTGTTCCATTGCATAACCAGCCTATATTAATCAGATTTCACTGGCCTATGTCGTGTCTACAGACGAACCAACTCCGAAGATCGAAATAGAATACACTACCATCAGTTGGCGGTGTACTTCAGTCCATACCTGTCAGCCGATATTTCTGGAAGGCCTATGCACTCTTCTGTTGACGGCTTTCACCGCTCTCTTCATATATACGCACACATGCAATACAACTCTGCGCTACTGAGAAGCTCTTCAAGCCCGAAATCAACCAAATATGTCAGAACATACGCGAATATACACTCATTTGCAAACTAATTTGGTTTTTCGAGAGACTCACCTGGAACCCAGCTGAATCTTTCGTCTATGATGTTCTCAGGCAACTGAATGTGCTGCACCAGGCCGCCTCATGTTTCAGTCGCGAATATTATAACTGGACTTTCCGTTGTACGTTCTGGATTGAAACTTAATATCATCAGGTGACTGAGATCAGATTGCGGTCCATTTTTCAGCTTCGAAGCTCACAGATCGAATAGACTGCAGTTATTGGATCTCGAATCTTAAAAAGCTGCCTTAGAATTTATAGCGATCACTTACTAGCTGACAAGTCACACCCGCTCAGATCATGTGACCATTCCCGTCTCAATTGCAACCTCAGCCGTACACCACGATCTCCTATCGATTTTTGTTTACGCAGCCAGCACTTGCGTCACGTGCCAGGCTTATGAAATTCAACCATATCAGGCCGAGTTGTATTCATGTGCGTGCAATGATCAAACATGAATGGACACCCCTTTTTTCATACTGCACACAATAAATAGGCCTGCGACTCGGCCCAAACACGTACAATCGCGCACACCTCACAGGAAGTCAACCGAGCTCTACAAGTCTCCACGGTTAAGCACGGAACACGTGTAGCAGAAGGCACGTCAAGTGTGCGAAACTTCATTCAGAAACTCTCAACAGTTGCCCTCAAATGATGAGTTACTTTTTGGATTATTCTACTTTTAGCATGGTGTCTATTTTTATCGAGTGCACATCACCTTTTTTATCATCATTCTTGTAAAAGAAACATCTGTTAGTTCTTGTCACTTTCTGATAATCAACTTAATTGCGTTAAGGCCAGATTACTAAAAGGATCCTGGACAAAATGTCGTTGAAAACTCCAGGTGATTTTATGAGAAAAAAGATCTTAATTGCGTAAGGCCAGATTACTAAAAGGATCCTGGACAAAATGTCGTTGAAAACTCCAGGTGATTTTATGAGAAAAAAGATGAATAGGTGAGGATTGAACCGACATCCCAATAACATTTTCTGATTGTTTTCGCTTTGATATCGAGAGGAATTCCATTCAAAGGAAAGGGCTTTAAATTTTTGAGCGAGTTGGACCGTCTGATTTGGAAGTTTAAACAGCAGCCCACTGTATAGCTCGTAAACTCAAGTAAAATGCCATTCTATTGAAAGCTTTCCAAATTCGTTTGAGTGATGTGCGCTACGACCAATGAATGATTTCTTTCGAATCTCCATAGCCTGGAGCGGCCGACAAAGTGAGCTTGTAAAAAGCACACAGGTTGGATACCAAAGCACTTAAGTACTCCTTCTCACTGTTTGTTTAACTAAACGCAATCAAAAGGCATTGCAAGCACGTAATCTCACGGCCACTAGTGAGTGGATTCGATCCGCGCCACATGACTACTATTCAACCAGGCAGTAGTAAAAATTAATAATGAGACAGCAACCAGCCGAGAAAAACTATGCTGTTGAAATAACGTTTGAATGGTCACCAAGAATGAGGTACACACAGCTTCAAACATCAAAGAAGCAAGTCGTTCTGCTCACTAAGACTTACAGTCTTTGCAGAATTCCGCCGAATGCGAACTAAGCATTGAAGGACAAACAAACTCTAGCTGCGTAACACCCCTGCGAAAGTTTTGTCAGATGTCATGTCCTGTAGGACCCCAAAGTGGTGCAGAAACCCTACCTATGAAGGCACAGCGATTGTATGGCCGCCAGCTTGACTGCAGCCGATTTCATTTCGCGCTCTTTCCGTCTCTTTCAAGTAGGGGTACAGTAGGTGACGGCGGAAGATACTTCGTACATTTTCACAAAGGAAACTACAGACAGGATTCCTGAAAACTCTTCGACAGCCCACGATCGGGGCTCATCAGGTAGGCCCAGTCCCCTAGTTTCCCTCAACCTCATGTTCTGCTTGTGGAATATCATAAACGAGAGTCTCTCGTAAAAATTAAATTGATTTGCAAATGAGTGTATTCCTCGAATACTTTGTACATGTTTCGCCTTAGTATGAAATGAATTGTCCGGTACTATGGTGATTCCCCTCTATTACATAGTGACTGATTACGGATCATATGATGGCCGAGCTTGTATGAGACTGAAGTGGATTTCGTTCGCTGACAACACGGCCTTGTACCATAGGCGACACATTATTCCATGCACTTTTGTGAGACTGCCATGCCAAGAGGTAATCTACCTTGATAAAGAAAACTACTCACATGGTTGCTGAAAACTCTTCGGCAGCCCACAATCGGTTTCGCCCTTCTTGGGGCTTATCAAGTAGGCGCAGTCCCCGAGTTTCCAACAACCTTATGTTCTACTTGAACCCTGACTTTACACGCTCCTAGTAGGTGTCTGATTACGCCTCGTTAAATGGCTCCACACAAAGTTTTTTTTGACCTTTTCTCGCTGTTCACTTAATATTCCAGCTGCAAATCAAGTTGAAATACTGTAAAAGCGAACCTTAGCCAGCCAATCAATCGATTGTGACAGATAACCTCTTCGACGTAAAGTTACCACCTAATCCCTGCAGAGTGTCGGAATATTTTTTACATAGTTGCGCTTATCGATTGTTGATCTGATCTCTTCCATTGTTTCAAGTGAGCAAGTAAAAACAGCGCGTAATTGTGAAGTCTTTTCTCGCCAGTTAATTGCTGAGCTAATCTAAGTTAAGTTACCTCAAGTGCGGTACGCAAAAATGCATCGTTTCAGACTCTGATTCTTATTCACTCACAAGTGTGCAATATAACGTGCTAGAACGGTTGATAAAGTCTATAGGTTATCATAAGAACAAAATTGGGAGAAAATATACTGCGATATATCGAATATCGTGCCAACTGAATTATAAGGCGGCCTGTGTGCAGCACATTCAGTTGTAGAATATCATAAACTAGAGATTCAGTTGAGTCTCAGAACCAATTAGATTTGCAAATGAGTGTATTTCTCGAAAATTTGGAGAACTTTGGCGAAGGGATCAGACAATGAGCTTGGGTGGATACTGGTCAAATCCGCTACCCACTAGATATGCAGTCAGCTAGATTCGGCAGTCATAATGCCGAATTTTTGGGTTAGCCTATTACGGCTTGTCATTGATTGTGGCATCACATACACCAAGGCTAAAGTCATGGAAGCTGATGGCAGAAAAACGGAACACGCACTATGTGTGGAAATGGTTGATGAGAGTTTCTTTGGATTGCAAGTTCTGCCGCAACATAAACTGTTCATGATACACCTGTCGTTCTGGGCTTCTTCAGACAGTTTCGCAGCCCTTTGTCAGCCGGATAAAGAGCATCTTCCCAGGGACTATCTATGAACGTTCACAAAGTGGACTGGCCACAGTGTGATGAGATTTCATACTGCACAATTGAGGTGTCGTACTGTCAGTAAGGCCAATCTACGCTACAAGAAGCACACTGTTCGGCTGTGCCGTCCTTGCATTTGACTGTCCAACCATTGACCGGGATCGAAACTTTGAGTTTTTGGCACACGTAGTAAGGTTTTGTGCAGTGCTTTTCTGTATATTTTAGCACAGACGGGCCTGAATTCTCAGGTGAAAACTCTTTTAGAAAACACTAATATTATAAACTACCAAATACTACCAAATAACTACCAAATACTGTTTAGAAGCTATATAATCACAGGCAGAAGAGGAGGAATTCACCCACTCAAACCTGCACTGACGATGTCACCTCGATTGGTGATGAAACGTTTGCAATCCAACTGCCAAGCTCGGCGAACAGACCAACAACCAAACAGCGCACCCGAGCTACCTACATTCCACAACATTGCTAACACTAATATTAATCATTACCATGAAGTATCTACTTCCAAGGAAAACAGTTTCACAAGCTGCAAGGTCTCTCCCTTAGAGAAGTTACCACCCAGGGGTCAAGCAACGCTTGACATCATGGTGTGAAGGATGGCTGGCGCCATATTGTATCAGGGATCGGAGCAGATCATGTAATCGTCGCCGAAGGTCATCCATTGTCCGGAATGTTCTGTAATGTTGGGAAATTCATGAGGTACTGATGATTCCTTGGCTTTTCA
This sequence comes from Opisthorchis viverrini, assembly GCF_000715545.1. Classification (NCBI taxonomy): domain Eukaryota; kingdom Metazoa; phylum Platyhelminthes; class Trematoda; order Opisthorchiida; family Opisthorchiidae; genus Opisthorchis; species Opisthorchis viverrini. The sequence goes on from NW_008751956.1 coordinate 236,776, forward strand.
TTGTACAGTTTGTTTGATAGACAGATTTTCGGCTTATACTACAGCTATTTTAACAATTCTCCAGAATTTTCATTCGTGTCTATATTGGAAGTAGTATGTGGGAAGTCGAGTATCTACCGTCCAAATGATGAGTGAATCATTGATGCTGGTAAAATTTGTTAAACTTCCATCAGAGAACTTTAAAAACGAAGGCAATCAAATCTTTCTTAGCGAGTGAGAAATTGGAAGTGGGCAGAGGAACATTAGTTATGTACCTAGTAAGCTTGTAGGCTAGTTAGGTATCAAATGAGTTAGTTAATTAGTTAGTTAGTTAGCTAGTTAGTTAGTTAGTTAGGTTAGTTAGTTAGTTAGTTAGTTAGTTAGTTAGTTAGTTAGTTAGTTAGTTAGTTAGTTAGTTAGTTAGTTAGTTAGTTAGTTAGTTAGTTAGTTAGTTAGTTAGTTAGTTAGTTAGTTAGTTAGTTAGTTAGTTAGTTAGTTAGTTAGTTAGTTAGTTAGTTAGTTAGTTAGTTAGTTAGTTAGTTAGTTAGTTAGTTAGTTAGTTAGTTAGTTAGTTAGTTAGTTAGTTAGTTAGTTAGTTAGTTAGTTAGTTAGTTAGTTAGTTAGTTAGTTAGTTAGTTAGTTAGTTAGTTAGTTAGTTAGTTAGTTAGTTAGTTAGTTAGTTAGTTAGTTAGTTAGTTAGTTAGTTAGTTAGTTAGTTAGTTAGTTAAACATATAGTTAAATGGCAAGCTAGTCAGATAGTTAGTTATCAGGACTGCATGTTTCCGTTGCGTTTAAATGTAATCATTAGCTATCGATTACTCGTTATTTATGTGCGTTTATGGTTAGATATGAGGAATTTACGTCATGCTGAATTTATATGACCTTATTTGTTTTGTGGCCGAAAAATAAGGGAGGTGAATTTTGAATTGTAATCAACTATAAACACAGTTATTGTTTGTAGTGTACGGTAAAGGCTTCATTTTCCACCGAGGACCAACGTTCTGTATAAAAATATCTACTCCCTTTTAGCCAGGAGGTAAACGCGTCAATTTTGTTTTCAGGCTCCAGAAGATTTTGTCTCTGGTAAGTACTCAGATTGCCAAATGAACCCAACAGCCTGTCCAAAAACACCTGGGTCTCTGGTAAGTACTCAGATTGCCAAGTGAACCCAACAGCCTGTCCAAAAACACCTGTTGGCTGAAATGGCCACCATTACATCTCGGGCAGTTCAATCTATTCCCTAAAACCGAAGCCATGGTAACAGTTGTTACCTGCTAAACCAAAGTCGAACAGTTCCAATCACAACTGATCAAAGTAAGAATGGTGACCTTCAACTTACCAAAGTGCACAGCCAAAAACCGTCAGTCCAGGATGTGCTTCAAAGCAGCCGACGCTCTTTAACAAGAACATGCCATTCGGGGGCGCAGACTGTTGAAACATTTCGATATGCTTCTCATTTGGTAGGGGAACCGAAGACAGTTCACAAACCACCCGACGAAATGTGCTCAGTTGATTGATTTCGTTCAGACCATACATTGTCAACTCCGCGATGGTCTCACTCCCATTGTTTGGTCTGACAAATTCCCAAATGAGTCCATCTGACTGTTCCGTTGGCGGTGTATTCCCTGGATCGGTTACTTGCCAGCCGTCCACCGATCGACCGACATCATTAAGTAACGTATGCAATCCCGTAAAAGCTCCTTTAGTATTGTCAAAGTGCTCAGCCAAATTCCTCGAATGTTTACCGACCATAAACAACCGGTGTCCCAGTTGTCTGCCGTAATCAAGGCAAAATTCGTGCGCCCCACAGTAGTCATACACACCTTGGTACTCGATCATACAATACCCGTCACCCACAGAAGTGAAACTATCTGGACAGGCATAGGTAACAATGATGAGGAGCACTTGGGGTAACAACAGACTGAGTATATTACTCATCGCAGCTCCGAACTGAAACCAGTCATTTTTATTTTTTATTCGTGTAACCAATAGGAAACGTGTTCCGCTGACACTTCAAACCAGCCACTCACATGTTGAGCAATGTGGCAAATTGTGAGCAGCTTCATTCATCTCAGAAAACTGACCTCAGAAGTTTTCGCATCTCAGCCGTTGGAGGATACATGAACTCTGAGCGAGATTGGTTTGGATTTGCTGACTGTATTTAGCGGAAGCGAGCTCATTTATTACGTTTGTAAATGGAAGACTAGTGTCGGTGGTCAAGATCCAAGGACCTAAACATGGTTTTAGTTCAATGCATCAAGCTGTGAATACGTACAGTCCACCGTGTTTGAAAAGTGCGCACAGTTATTCTACAGGATGACTGACAATTTGAGCCGAATGTTTTCTTTCTCGCCACCAAGAAAAGAAACCGCTTACCGCTTGGTCTTTGGGGTTCACGCAAAGCACGAGGCCCAAGTAGTGTTGATGTCAAAGGAAATAAACCAGATTGGTCGTGTTGTCAAAGAGGCGGTCTCATCCTGAGGGGTCATCTGTAGGACGTTCCACGACAGTTTGCGCTGTGTTGTTGCATGGGGGTGAGACATGGCCTCTGCGGACAGATGATGTGAGGCGTCTTCAGGTTTTCGACCACCGATGCCTCAGAAGCGTGGCTGGTTAGTAACGTGGTGATTAGAAAACGGGTATTTGGTTGCGCTGCGGACACCTCAATCCGAGAAGGCATCCAGCATCATCGACTGCAATGGCTCAGTCATGTGTTACGCATGCCGAAACACCGTCTACCGAGACAAGTGTTGTTCTCCCTGCCTCCTTTAGGGCGGCGCAAACCGTAAGTTGGACAGCACATGACTTGGCGTCAAAAAGTTTGGGTGTTGTGGGTGTTGTACGCCTTCCAGGATGGGGTCCCCGTGACCCCGGCTGTGTGTGGCTGGACACGTTGCAAGAAATGGCGGCTAATCGATGTCAGTGGCGTTCGTGCTGTCATTTTCTTTTCAGATTGTCTGATTGAGCGGTTGGAGGTGTAGGCACTTCAGAATGCACTAGGTCCCCTCCCCACCCACTCTTCTCCTCTTCTTTTCAGTGTAGGGCTTTTAATACAATCATATATATATATATAACTAGACGAACATTATGGTTGTACGGCAGCGAAGCATCAGTGCCAACACTGATGTTGCTGTCTTTGATGACGGTGATGACATACACTATCCACTTCTCGGTCGCTCCTACTCGAGACAGGGATGGGCGAAAAGACCTCTACAAGGCAGATGGTCTTCTTGTATTCAGAGTACGTGTCCTAACCTGCGTAACCTACGAAGCGTGAGTAATTCATTTANTGATGATGATGATGATGGTGATGAATTTACGGTTGAGTGGGACTGCTCAATAGCCTGTAACTGGCGGTCGAAGGGTCCTATCGTCGATTGCTGTGTCCACTGGAGGGTTACCAACCTTTCGCTCGTCACTAGATTGTTGGCAACCCATACACTTCTGGTAAATTTGCCTCCGTGTATTTTCGGCACATATGTTTCAGGTATCAGTTATAAGAAGGCATTAACAAGAAGTTTATTAAATATGGCGTAAGAGTGCCAAGACGAAGCATATCTATTACAACTGATTGTAGTTTGTATTACGAATCCCGCTTGTCTGTTTTCCGATGGCTTACTTACCCCTGTAAAATTGACGCGCAGCGTCGTCATTCACTCCTCCCACTAGGTTATACAAACCCACCAATGTAAGATTGTTGAAAATCAATGCTGTAAGGGTTATTTGGGGAGCTCGAGGTAAATTTTCCTAAAATGTTCTGCTGAGCCTCATACAATACTGAGTTCCTATGCAATGAGCGGAGTTCCCAAAAGATAACAACC
>NW_008751956.1:240869-245236 GCF_000715545.1 Opisthorchis viverrini
GCCGCCTCATGATTCAGTTGGCACGATATTCGAGATATCGCAGTGTATTTTCATAAAGGAAGCTCACAAGGTTGCTGAAAACTCTTCGACAGCCCACGACCGGTTTCACCCTTCTTGGGGCTCATTAGGTTAGGCGCAGTCCCGAGTTTTCGTCAACCTTACTAAGTTGTATGTTGAACGGGAATTTGAATAAGATAATAATGGCCAGTACCGTCAATATCCCCAAAAGTCTGAAGGTTGGACAGCCTCGTATTAGGGATCCCTGATGACCTTCGGTCCATCTGGCTACCAAACACGGACGTTTAGTCACGAATTGTGGGGACGTCAGTGCGGGATTGAATGTGTGCATCATTCCTTCCAGTTTGTAGTTTCTAGAAGTTTTTAAAAGAGAGTTTGATGCCCGAGTTGTGACTGGCTGACTGAAAAACGGCTTATCTTGATTTCACTGCTTCCCTCATGATTTGCACTACGTTGGGTTTCAGACGTACATCTGGGATTTTTAGCCAGTTACTTCACTTGGATTACTAGGGATTCTTGCGAACCATTTAGATATCTATTATTTATTATTTATTATGTCAGAAGTTGATTCACCAAACTGAACATCACGTAACTGTGACCCCCTAAAAGACCCACTATCGATCGCTTGCTTCTTGGGATTCACCGGGCAGCCTATTTTCTAAATGAAGAACAAGATTTAAGACACCAGCAATATATGCTCCGTCTTTTATCGTATTCGATAGTTGGCTGAACCATAACTGGGGTCAAATCGGTTGGCTCTTCACACCTGTCACCAGACTTGTGCTTCGAAGAATAGCCAGAATGGTCGTGAAACAAAGGAGCACCTGATCAATCCCTCCAATTCTGCTGACTAGCTATGACGAGAGCCTCAACATGGTGTTTTCTCAATCGCCTGTCGGCATAATCAGTAGCTAGGTGTATACAAAAAACTGATAACAGCATGGTAACACGTGACACGTTGATCGCGAATCACCGGATCGAACAACGCACGAAGAAAGTACAAAAGATTCCAGGCAATATCACAGTGACAGCTTTTGCTGACTTTTGTTCGAATACAACCGCGGCCAAATTCATCAGGCCGTGACGCATTTCCAATTCTTTTTCACGTTTGTGGGTGAACCGGCAGCCTTTTGGGTTTTTTGAAGCGCTTTGCGTTAAATACACATGTTGTGTAAATGTGAGCAACTTCATCTGCTCGATCGCATTAATCCAGGTATTCCAAGCGACCTTTGGCGGATGGATTTCAATCCTACCGCTATTGCGTCCGATGCACAAACATCAAAATCGTGGAATCACTGTGTGCACAGAATTGCCAAGGAAGTCTTGTCAGTTCTGGAAGTGTACTCGTTTTAAATAAGTGTTGTTAATCGACCCGTATCCTGCAGTTCAGTGAGTTGGTTTGCTGTATTCAAGGTCGTGATTTCCAAAAGGCCTGTCACATTCATCTGATGACCCCTGATAAAGACGAACCGCCCAAAGGAATACAAAATTCAATCAAAATAAACAAATCATACTATCAGGAAGGTCAGATTCCTGAGTGTAACCTCAGAACGTCCTTAAAATACTGCTCCACCAAAATCTCAACAGGAAAGCCGGCAACCATCCAGGCCAGTCAATCATTCAATCAATTCAGCAAAACCGGATGAGTGTTCACGCACGCCACAGAAGCACGACCGAATGTGGTCTGCGTTCAGGCATTTCATAGAGGCCCGATCGATGTTGGTGAGTGTTCACTAACGCCTATCAGACAGCCTGGATCAATTTCATAGGGTGCCCTTTGAATAGCGTGTGTTCGTCGTAAATTTTGCTCTCTCACTCGCACGCACTCACGCTCTCGCACTCGCTTGTTCGGAATATGTCTGTTGTGTTCCCTTCTGTGAGTCTTTTTTCCGGCAACTAGGCACTGGAGCAGGTCAGCAGCAGATACCACAGATTGACGAATCACCAGATATAACACATACACTCAGCGAAATGGACTCATTTGCAAAAATAATTCGGTTTTTTCGAGGGACTCCTGTGGAATCCAGATGGATCTCTCGTTAATGATGTTTTCAGGCAACTGAACGTGCTGCATCAGGCCTTCTCATATTTAATTTGAGGTTCGCAAGATATCACGATACATGTGTAGACGTAATGCACTACTCATGAGTTTGCTGAAAACTCTTCCACAGCCCACTATCGGTTTCGCCCTTCTTTGGGGCTCATCAGGTAGGCGCAGTCCCCAAGTTTCCGCCAACCTTATATTATTCTTAAACCCGGATTGCACAACATGAGCGACAGCAAAACAGTGCAAGCGAATCCCGAAGCGTGGAACTCAACAAGTCCCATGTCCCACAGTCCTTGGCGGTACGTTGTGCGGTATCAGTGAGAAACTGGCTAAGTTTGCTCTTCACGGTTTACCATGGAAATCTGAAGAAGCATAGGGGGCGCCTAACTTTTAGTTTCACTCAGTTTCACAGCCGAATTTGCTGGTGATATAACATCCGTGACCATTTGCAATTCAGTCTAGTGAACTGACACTAGATGAAAAAGTCAGTAGCTTGATGGGAAATACATAGCACACTGTTTTTTCCCATAGAGAAACTCTATTTTGTCTGTCCTGTTGGTTTGTCTTCACCAGCAATAATCTTCATATCCCATTTAATACTGTGATACAAGGTTACGTCATTCAATCGATTTCGGCAACAATCGATCACAAAAAACTGCGTTTCGTGGTTGATATCAGACTACATACATCAAGAACATATTTGTCCAGGAGTCACTTTTATCCTTCAAATGTGTGTGATACCTAACGATGAGTTCGGCCACAAACTCAAATTCAGCTGTGATGTAAATGTTTTTTGGAGAGCTACCCCGCAAACAACTCCGACCCCTTCACCCTTCCCCAACTGAGATCCTTGACTGCACTTCAAGATAGATGTGATCACTGGGTCTTTTGAAAAGTATTTATGATGTATTCAAACGGAAGACACAAAAAGCGACTTTGATCTGAAAGTTTCTTTTGCTTGTCCCTACCCATGACGAAAACGCTTTTGAGACTAGAGGATCTAATGTGGGTGTGGATTGACAGAATGCTTGTGCATCTCAGAAGAATTTCCTGTAAAAGACGGATGTTCAGTTCGGCGATGAGGTTGAGGATTTTGTTTATGTGTTGATGGAGACCACCGGAAGTTAATTAGCTGTTTGTTTCCACGCAAAGTCGAGAAAAGTGAAGAATCCGGGTGACACCTTGAGTTCGACTTGCAGGTCGCCAACCACTGAAATGCACACGGAGGCGGACCGAATGTTGCTGAGACCCCGTGAGGATTTGTGTCTTCCTGCTTCAGGGTTTGTGTATATCTTTCCAGACCAGACAACGAGTACTTCTGCGTCAGTTTTTCACGTGCGTTCATCGAAAACTGTCTAACATTTGCTTTAGTCAAAACGGCCTTTTTGTGCATAAGGGAAACTACTCACAGGGTTGCTGAAAACTCTTCGATAAGAACCTTGTGGGTAGCTCCTTTGGTGAAAATATATTGCGATATCTAGAATATTGTGCCAACTGAAACATGAGGCGGTCTGTGTGTAGCACTTTCAGTTGTAAAATATCATTAACGAGAGATTCAGTTGAGGCTCTCGTAAAAACCAAATTGATTTGCAAATGTATGTAGCTCTCGAAGGACTTATGTGCAATTTATCTTCTTTGCCTCCCACCAAAGTTCAGGGATGTATCACCAAAAGATAGCCATCCGTGGAGCTCGAAAATCACGTTGCTTCAACTTCTAATTGACTACCTTGTCGAAATGACCCCATGGAGCTGAAGTTATCCGGCAGCAAGAAACCAGGTAATAGGAATGTGGCCGGTAATGCAAGTGACTGATTACAGTCATGCTAAAAAGCTGAGAAGTACGATAAGGCCCTTTTCTGTTCTGATGCGAATCGTCAGCAGTGCGCATCTCACGAAACTCCAGGAAATTTCTGTTTTATGCCATGTTCATAACGCAGAATCCAGCATTGACGTTTTGTCTGCCTTTAAACCAATTTATAAAGCACAAATTGGGATAGCAAAGTAGTGGAGAATGAGACCAGTTTCTTGTGCAAAATCAGTGGAAAAAAGGCCTATTGAGGATTCCGTGACTGAAGGATGGGTGGCATGACATCAGTGTTCAACACTGATGCTGCATTGCCGTACAACCATGATTTATTTGAAATCCTTAATGAAAAGAAAAGAGTAAAGGTGGATGGTGAAAGGACTCAGTGCTAGCTGAACACAGTCATTCCGAGGTGCCTACACCTCCAGACATTCACTCAGCCGATCTGGATAGAAACTGACAACAAGAACGCCAATGACATCGGTTGGCAGCCATATC